>NC_090664.1:43161215-43248715 GCF_013368605.1 Nyctibius grandis | reverse complement strand
CTTCTTCATTGCATTGCTGAGAAGAAAATAAAAAAATACATGTCAAAGAAGTTTCTAAACACAGGGAAATGGGATTGCCACGTAGCAAAAATTCTACATCCATGAAAAAATGAGCCAATAAATAGTGCTGACTGAAATGTGGAATTTGCATGAAAATGTAATGACTCATAAACGGACTGTCCTAAATTTGGAGAGAGTCTTGTGAAGACTTACCTGTGAGGTACCACTAGGTGCAGGTGAACAAATGGCAGAATGAACAACTGGAGAGTGGATTCTAGAAATAGAGGTTGTCCACAGGGCATGGCTTAATACTGGTGGATTTAGTCCATCCTGAAAAAACAAGATCCTCTCTACAGACTAGGAAAGATTGCTGCTTCAGGAAAAGCAGTGATGGAAGCAGGCTGTGTAAGCTCTCAGATAGTTAAAACTTGAGATAGGCTTGTCCTCTGCTTAAGAGGCAAGTGAGTCCAAACTGGTGAAAATGGTGCAGATTAAAATTGTGTACTTCGATACTGCTGGTTGCATTTTCACTGAGTTTTATATTGATGTTTTCTACTTGTTCGCACATGATAGCTCACTGTGGGGGATAGTCAGAAGTTTAACTGTTTTCCATGAGTGTCTTGGGGAGAGAGTGTGCCAGGCTTATGGCATTTGAATAGGATTAACAAATCTATTGCTTGTTTTATTAGAGAAGGTAGTCACAGCAAGAGCACTGATTTATCTTAAAGGTTCCCAGGAAGTAAATAAAAAAACTCCCCAGGGAGAAGAAAGAGAGAACTAGAATCTATTAGGGAAGTAATTTACATGAAAAAATGTCTTCACTGGTAAAGGGAGAAAGCCAGGACTGAGTGAAGGAGCACTGAGTTGATCACTGAGTGAGGATCACTGCATTGATCCATATCAGAAGGAAGAGGGAAGAAACACAAACTTCATTCTGTTCAGATTGCTCTATGAACTGCGGTAGATAAAGCAAGTAGTTAAAGCAAGCAGTAAGCTTCAGAAATCTACAAGAATGAGGCTCTAGGATAAAAATGTCCTAAGGCCTGTTAGTACTGATCCAGGTCATGCAGTTCAATTCTGTAAAAAAAATTAATTTAAAATAATTTTCAAATAGTCCCAATGCTAGAAGTACACCAGAGATGCGGAAGTAGAGCAGCTCGACGCGTTAGCGTGTTGGTGCAGCGGAGGAGCTGGACCAGGCATTGTTCAGTCGGATCGCTGGAAAGGGGAAGGGAAGAACGTGATGCTGGGCTCAGGTAATCTGAACTCGATGACTGTTGAGTTCCCAAGGGAGCAGCAGCCGCAGAGGGAGGGCACCAGGAGGGCTGACTTGGGTCACGGACTTGTTCCTCGCCATTGGGTGGCAGTCTGAAACAACGGAAAGGAAATGCTGGCTGAGATTTTTTGGAGCAGTGCTGGAAACTTTGCTTCAACTCTTCAACGATAACTGGGGATATTTTTTCAGCAGAGATTAGTGAAAGGATGTATTTTAGCATTACAGAATCACAGAATGTTAGGGATTGGAAGGGACCTCGAAAGATCATCTAGTCCAATCCCCCTGCCAGAGCACGATTGCCTAGACCATATCACACAGGAACGCGTCCAGGCGGGTTTTGAATGTCTCCAGAGAAGGAGACTCCACAACCTCTCTGGGCAGCCTGTTCCAGTGTTCGGTCACCCTCACCGTAAAGAAGTTCTTCCTCATATTTATGTGAAACCTCCTGTGTTCCAGCTTGCACCCATTGCCCCTTGTCCTGTCAAGGGATGTCACTGAGAAGAGCCTGGCTCCATCCTCATGACACTTGCCCTTTACATATTTATAAACATTAATGAGGTCACCCCTCAGTCTCCTCTTCTCCAAGCTAAAGAGACCCAGCTCCCTCAGCCTCTCCCCGTAAGGGAGATGTTCCACTCCCTTAATCATCTTCGTGGCTCTGCGCTGGACTCTCTCCAGCAGTTCCCTGTCCTTCTTGAACTGAGGGGCCCAGAACTGGACACAATATTCCAGATGCGGCCTCACCAGGGCAGAGTAGAGGGGGAGGAGAACCTCTCTTGACCTACTAACCACACCCCTTCTAATACACCCCAGGATGCCATTGGCCTTCTTGGCCACAGCATTAACTGTTCTTATCGTAGAATCATAGAATGGTTTGGGATGGAAGGGACCTTAAAGATCATCTAGTTCCAACCCCCCCTGCCACAGGCAGGGACACCTTTCCTCTAGACCAGGTTGCTCAAAGCCTCATCCAATCTCACCTTGAACACTGCCAGGGAGGGGGCACCCACAGCTTCTCTGGGCAACCTGTTCCAGTGTCTTACCACCCTCACAGTAAAGAATTTATTTCTTCCTGATACCTAATCTAAATCTACCCTCTTTCAGTTTAAAACCATTCCCCCTCATCCTGTCACTACTTGCTCTTGTAAAAAGTCCCTCTCCTGCTTTTCTGTAGGCACCTTCAGGTACTGGAAGGCTGCTATAAGCCTTCTTCCGTCCCTGTGTTGTGTTAGTGGGATGTGCCACATTCTCATGTGCCTCATCTGCTTACACATGCAACAGCAAAACCACCCACATCCTAAATTCTGTTAAAACTTCCATAGTCTCTCTTCTTGTCCCATTTTAACACATCTGCTGCAGGAATCACACCCTGAAGACATTGAAAGACGTATGTGCTTTCCCAGTGTAGAGAGCTCCTCTGTCAGAGTTGGAATTATTGCCGTGGTCAGGGATATAGGGAGCAATTTCCATTCCAGTTATAAATTGTGTGTTAACCTGAATCTAGGTGTTGGCTAGGACTGCCATTTAGGAAGTGGTCGTAATGGGCAAGTTGGGAAGAAGCTAAAAATCACTAAAGGTAGTTTGATGAAACTACCAAAGCACTACGTTGCTGGTTTAAACCAGTTAAACTAGTTTTATACATTTTTTCTGTTTCATAGTATAAACATTTTCAAATGTTTGCATACAACAGTCATCCATCATGGTCATATACTACTGATCCGGTGACTTTCTGATCGTGGTGACAGGCAGGCAGTCTCCAGTCTTGCTGGAGGCTGATTATATCCATTTTTTAAAAGGCGTGTCCTTCTCAAATTTAGCATAAAGCACAAACAATAACGTGTTTCCTTGTTATTTTGGCATGACGGTGTTGGTTACCTTACCTTTTTGGAGATGTGATCACATAGGTATTTGTGGGATGTAATTTCTTACCTTGCCACGGTTGAGCCTGTGCTGTCGATAGCTGAGGAGCACTGTTAATGTTGCAGAACTTACATGCTGTTTACTGATTTTCCACTAACGGGATGCAATGACTTAACAGTGGTAAAAAGACATTCTTCTTTAGGTTCTACTGCGATTTCCATTTTCCTACTCTCTGTTTAAGTTTTGAAGCCATTCAGTCCTGTGTATTCAGTCCTATTCAGCACTGACAGGCCTCCACTGATCACAGTCCTGGACAATAAACGTGAATAAAGTATTTCAGTACCATTCAGCCAGAGATGATGCTTAGAGTGTTAGATGCTCATTTTAAATCCCTATCTCATTTTGTTACACCCCTGCTGTAAAAGCATCTATGGGCTACAGCTCGATCAGCTGGTTTCATATGGCAGAGTTGTCAGTCCCACAACCAACATTTTTTTGATTCAGTAGAAGACAGGTTTGATGAGAGATGCAAGGCATTTACAGCAATCCTCTTTCATCGACACTGTGTCTCAGGTCTCCAGGGATTATAAACCAGGAGCTCTGGTACAGATAAAATGCTTTTCACTGAAGCCTGTAGACTTCCTATCCTTTCATGTGTGGTTTTCAGTGTGTTGCCAGTGTAAATCAGTCTGTAGCTGCCAGTAATACTTGCCTAGTTGATGTTTCTCATGATAGTTTCTGTCCTTGAAAGATTATTTCATGGAACAGGAACTGTAGTGAGGCAGCCAAATCAGTTAATAGGGGCAAATGCCATCCATCTGCTAATGCTCTGGCACAAAACTGCTGTTACTTCTTTTGCTCCTGGAAGATGGTACTTCCAGGGATGTCCCAATAAGGTTTTTATTCTTGAGACACTTGTTTTTTAATAAGCTTTAATTTTTTGATGTAGTATGTTTGTTGTAAAGATGCTTGCAACAAAACCAAACCCATATTAATGCAAAATTGTATTAAAGTATCAAAACCCCATAAATCCTTTTGGAAGTAAAAGATCCAAAACCAAAAACGCAGATTTTACCTCCAGCGGCTCACGATAAGGAAAGCAGTCAATTAAAAGCCCTCAGCTAACACAGAACAAAAATACAAAGTTTACAGATTCTTCACATCACCAAGTGAAGGGGGGACTTTGCATTTTTCCTCCTGCCTATTGTTTTTTTCATCAGTGCATGTTATTTCTTAAAGAGATCATGCTCTTGACTTCAGCTTAGTTTGTAATCAGGAGCAGCTTGTACACAGCTCTATAGCTTGGCTAACTGAAATAAAGGAGGTGAGAAGAGTCAGAAGATCTACCAGGAAAGCTAAAATGATTCCTCTACATGGGTGTCAGGAAAGAGAGTTGTGAGCTCACAGTTCACAACAGGTGCCTACAAGGACAGCAGTGGCAGGACAATAGAAGGCCCTTCAAGCCACCAGAAAAACATAATTTACCAGGTGTGATCATTTGTGCTTAGAATTACCAAAAACCTGATGGGCTGTGGTTCCTAATAATGTTTAAATCAAGACTGGATGTTCTTCAAAAGGAACCATGGATTAGGTTAAAGAAGATTCAAGGGCAGTCCAGCGGCATGCACAGGGCAGCAGGTCCTGGTGCCCAGTGACAGGACCAGAGGCAATGGGCACAAACAGAAACACAGGAGGTTCCCTCAACAGTAGGAAACATTTTGTCACTGGAAGGGTGACTGAGCACTGGCACAGGTTGCCCGGAGAGGTTGTGGAGTCTACATCCTTCGAGGTCTACATGGTCCTAGGCAACCTGCTCTAGGGGTTGGACCAGATGACCTCCAGAGGTCCCTTCCAACCTCAATCATTCTGTGATCTTTCCTGGCTTCAGGATCTTCTGATAGAACTCAGAGCAGGTCATCATTCCCTACTCAGTTTCTTTAATTTCTTATTTTTGTGAAATCAGCAGCAGATTCCCAGCATATTAACATGTGTAACAGAGAGCAGGATTTCATTCTGAATAGGTTCCAGTCCAGCTGCTGATTACCTTCCAGAAATCGCTGTTCCAGTCACATGCTGATATTGGTTAAGGCTTGAACACATTCTAAATAATTGTTGGTCAAACCAGGGTACTTTGTGGACAAGTTAATATTATCTAATTACAATTATCCCACATACACCAGATGCTGAGCTTTGGCAATCAAAACTATGGTTTCATTTTCTGTAAACGTTCCCTATATAGCTAACATAGTATGAAATTATTTTGTGCCATAAAAAAATTATGTGCAAGCTATACTAGAAAAGCGGAAAGAAATTATACCAGGGTGTTGCCTACATTGGTTGACATCACACATGGATTTTGCTGGCCACATATGACCAATTTCATAGAATCATAGAATCATAGAATCATAGAATCATAGAATCATAGAACGGTTTGGGTTGGAAGGGACCTTAAAGATCATCTAGTTCCAACCCCCCTGCCACAGGCAGGGACACCTTCCACTAGACCAGGTTGCTCAAAGCCTCATCCAACCTGGCCTTAAACACTGCCAGGGAGGGGGCAGCCACAACTTCTCTGGGCAATCTGTTCCAGGGTCTCACCACCCTCACAGTAAAGAATTTCTTCCTAATATCTAATTTTTGTATACATTTGAAAATTAATGTATACATCGGAAAAATAAACTGTCTTACTCTGAGTAAAGGCTAAGGTTAAAAATTAATTACTTTGAAAACAACACTATCGAAACTAGGTTCTTTAGCACATATTTGCTCAAAAATCAGAGGTCTTAAGATCTTTTTATGGGTTCCTGTTGTGTGTGTAAGGTTGATCTTGGCTACGAACCCTCTCATAATGAACCTGGTTAAAAGTTAAATATGTTTTGAGGCCAGCACAGACTATAAATATACACTTGCTGATATCAATTCTAATTTTGTCTCATTTCGGAAAGTTCTTTACAGCTTAAGGATTCCCCATGTTTAAAATGCCATTTTGCTTAACACTGGGGGAGGAAGGTGGTCCTGGTCCAAGGTCAGTGGGAGCGGAGTTGTGGGGATGCAGAGGGACAGGGGCAGCTATTTGTCAAAAGAACAAACCTGTGTCCCCGGGGAAGGGATTTTACTGCATCTGAATTCACTAAGAACTGAAGCCAGGAGCAGCTTTCAGAAGCAAGAGTCAATCTGTGGAAGGCGCAGAGATTCCTGGCCTTGGCCTGGGAGCTCTTGCTGGCTATGGAGACAAGATGTAACTTCTAAGGAGGGACAAACCTTGCTAGATTACAGCTCCCTGTTAACTCCAGAGCTCACCCTTCCAATCAAATCAATCAAATCAAATCTCATCACGTTGGAATATCTCTGCTTACAGAGACCAAGGAGCCCCGGTTACCTTCAAAGGGTGTACACACAGACTGGCTATCCAGGGGTTCTTCTGAATGCATCTATCTTGCAGCCTATGTCCTTCCCTCCGAGCCATGGAGGTTGCTACATACAGTTATGTTCTTTATAAACAAACAAAAAGGCAACTGTCACCCTGTCTCCACTTTTAATATTGTGACTGATCTATGGAGAACATACAGTTTGCATAAAATAAAAGAACTGAACTGAAGTAAATGAGAGCTATGAATGGGAGCCAGGATCTTCTGAGCTTCAGCTGAAGGCATCACAAGATTTCCCTTTATAGTGCTGGATTAGTTCCTCACCTCTGGCACATTTCCCCTTTCAGTGAAATGAGTGCAGTGGTATCGCTCACATGAGAAGGTAACTGATGTTAGAACCTGGAAACTGGTGTTGAAACTTAGAAAGTGCTCAAGGTTTCAAGCACTGAAGATCTTCTTGATTTGACTGTGTGGGTACAGTGTAATAAAGTCAGTTTTGATTTGCAAGAGTGAATTATACTATAAAAGTAGCATAACAGTAAGATACTTTAACTGGAGCCACCCTCCCAAGAACACCAAACCCTTGGCTGGCCTTCACAGTTGTCATCCCTCTGTGTCTCGGTGCACAATCACTGCATAAGCAATGGAGAAACCTTGTCATTTTGAACTTCAAGATGAAAGCAATCCTTATTTACAGTTACACCCAGTGACCATTGTGCACAGGAAGAGCATGATTATAAAAATACAGTTAGGACAAGTCTTAGAAGTCTTCCCTACCTGACTCTAGCAGGATACATATTGCCCTCATTGGATTAGATAAACTGCGGCAATGCCCCTGCAGTGACGCAGAGTAGACCATGTATTTTCAACGTTTGTGCAGACTAGAGCTCTAGTCACTTCTGGGGACAGAGTCACGGTCTTGGGAGCTCTGATGAGCCTCTCTAGATTCTTGTAGGACCTGGAATCTCAGAGGAGAATTCACCTCTCAGTCAGGGCACTTTCCACGGGAACACAAGCAATATCTGTTTTTACACCAGATAGTTTTGACAGACAATATCTTAGAGGGTGAAAAAAAGATGTTACTGGTTAGTAATCATCATCCTTTGAGCCACAGGGCTTGGTTAGCTCAATTGAACAGCACATCTTGTCCCATGTGAAACTCTCAGGTGTTCCCAAGATAATCCACACCAGGCTGTCAGATGTGACACACAATCTATAGGAGACCTGTGCTGTTCTGGAGTGGCAGCTGGAGGCCAGGCGGGCTGCCCTAACACATTTCTCCTGACACTGTATTTAGACATTTGAATCTCTTCTGCGGTGCCTGTATGACACCAACTAACCACCCTCCTCCCCTCACTGAGTCTCCTGCAGGTGCTGGCTGAGGCAGTGGACGGCTCAGGTATCGCTCCACCCTGTATGGCCGTGAGAAAGACAGGGTCTGAGTGTGCCTACAAGTGCAAGGTAAGGTAAAAGAGGATGTGGCCTGAGAGCCTGTGATATCTGCATCACAGATGGATGTTCATCTACAGCCTGAGTATACATATGCATCATAGCATCACAGAATCGTTTTGGTTGTAAAGGACTGTTAAGATCATCGAGTCCAACTGTTAACCTAACACTGCCAAGTCCACCACTAAACCATATCCCTAAGCACCACATCTACATGTCTTTTAAATACCTCCAGGGATGGTGACTTCACCACTTCCCTGGGCAGCCTGTTCCAATGTTTGACAACCCTTTTGGTGAAGAAATTTTTCCTGATATCCAATCTAAACCTCCCCTGGCACAACTTGAGGCTGTTTCTTCTCGTCCTATCACTTGTTACTTGGGAGAAGAGACCAACCCCCCCCTCGCTACAACCTCCTTTCAGGTAGTTGTAGAGAGCAAGAAGATCTCCTCTCAGCCTTCTTTTCTCCAGACTAAACAACCCCAGTTCCCTCAGCCGCTCCTCACAAGACTTGTTCTCCAAACCCTTCACCAGCTTCATTGCCCTTCTCTGGACTCACTCCAGCACCTCAATGTCTTTCTTGTAGTGAGGGGCCCAGAACTGGACACACCACTTGAGGTGCAGCCTCAACAGTACTGAGTACAGGGGGATGATCACTTCCCTAGTCCTGCTGGCCACACTATTTCTGATACAAGCCAGGTTGCTCTTGGCCTTCTTGGCCACCTGGGCACACTGCTGGCTCATATACATCTGGTCATTGACCAACACCCCCAGGTCCTTTTCCGAATGGGATGATACATCCCACAAGCGACAGCTGCTGGTAAGTGATATTTCTTTGCTCCACTGATCAGAGAAGTCTGTCTCTGCACTAACAAGCTCTTGCACCAAATTCAAAACCCTCAGTTTTGAAGCCTTGAGGCTACATGGCAGCAGACAGCTGTAAGTTCAGAGCAAAAAGTACTTCTCTTGTATAAAAACATACATACAGTCATCAAAAGGACAGTTCTGGATAAGATGAAAGTAGATCCAGCCTGTGAGACAGGACAGTATTTAATCATCAAAACTAGAGCAGAAGACATAATCTCACAGCTTTTCAATCAGTCTGGGACACACATTAAAGGAAATGGCTGCAGTGAGTCCCCCTGTTTCTGGCCAACACTTTTGTAATGTATTTGGATTTTTCTAGTCCCTCCTCCAAGGGCAACATATAGTTTTGCAATATTTTTAAGTAGCATCAAGGACATAATGTTCCAGTTCCACATCCCTGATGTATCAATTAACTTGAGTGACTTGGAAAGCTTACCTTGAAGTTGTGCACGTAATGTTGACATCAAAAAAGAAAACGCTGCCAACATTTGTTGGAGTGCCAAAATGAAAGTGCTCTGTTCAGGCTCACCCCAACCACCTCATTGTTCCCATCCTGTCTCACAGGATAATCAGAAAGTGTCTGGGCAATTCTCCACCCTTTCCTCATTTTCTCTGCAGGGAAGCATGAGATCAGCAGCTTTTTACTTTTGTTCATTTTTGTCCTTTGCATGACTGCTATTTGTTTTGATTTATTAGAATTTATTTTCTTAAATTGAAAAAAAATTATGGGGTATAATGCAGGGATACCTGCAGCCTAGGGAAGCTGTCTCTTGAGACCCCTATAGCCAGGTCTACTCTACAGAATCATTTAGAGCACTTAAATTTTAGGTTTCTGCTCTGAATTGCACTACAGCAATTTCCTTCTGACTATGGAGGCAGCACAGGGACATTAACCTGGCTGGGCTAAAGCAAGCCTTTGTGAATACCACTGTAGTGATTAGCAGGTTTATAGTTGCTAATTTGGTATTCCAGTGTTTAGTGATGTCTCTGGAAGTAGGCGGTGTTTGTGGTATAGAAATGTTTACATGTAGCTCCCAGCTAGCTAGTAAACATTCAAAGACCCAAGTCTATTACTGCCAGGAGATAAATTCCCTGCTTATAACACATAAATATAAGAAACACAGAAACCAAAAGCAAGAATTCTGTGATCTGCAAGATTTAAGAGAGACAATATTTTAACAAAATAGGAAGCACAGTCTGGATAACTATGTCATCATTGTAACTAGTGGGACTGTTACCTATTTTAGAGAGTTTGGTCACCATTCCAAGTCAACTTCTTTTAATCTGTAAAGTTTTTGGCAATGGTGTCAGATGACAAACCACATGTATCTTATATATATTTCCTCATGTATAAATCAGGAATTACATCTTTACCTATCAAAAACACAAGTAGTAGCCCCGAAAAACCCTTGTTGCTGCAGAATTCCTCTTGGAAAAGCTTCCTGTGTTTTACTCAGGCTGATTCTGCTGTCTCAGTTACTGATCCCTTCCCCGCCTGGCTTTCCCAGCTGTGTGGCAAATAGGCTGATGATACAAACTAAATGGGGTAAGAGCTTCTGGCCACAAGCTGATTTACACTGTCCAAGGCAAGACAGGCCAAGAAGAGAAGTGCCTGAAGTGAGGCCTGGGCAGCCACTGTTCGGGTAGTACAATGTGTACTTTTAACTACTGGCAGAATAACAAAATGAAAGAACTTGAGGTCAAATCAATCCCCAGCCAAAAGCATTGACATGAACAACACTTCTTTGGTACATCTAATGGCAGAACGACATAGAGGGTGATATTTCCATTACGACTCATTTTCTCAGCCTCAGAGGTGCCTGTCATTGCTACCCTGTATTGCCTTGTTTCATGGATTCCCGTTATTTTTTATCTTATTTCCAGCCATTTTCTGGAGAGTCATTTCTAGTATTCTCTCAAAACTGCTAAGGAATATAGCCTGCATATGCAGAGTAATCTGAAGAAATCAGCAAAAATGACAAATTTCCAACTGTTAAACTTTTATGTGTTCATCTTTTCATCTGTACTTGGTTCTACCGTAACAGTTGGCTTCTGTCCTCCCCATTTGATACTCCTTCCTTCCCTCCCTGGCAGACAGCCACCCGCCATGTGAGGATATAAGTAGCAAGGGAAGCAAGTCAAGCTTTCCACCCTCTGGTTGTACCAAGGGTTCCTGTGATGAGCAGGGAAGTTGTGTTCTCCACAGCACTGCCCAGGACTCTCTGTGGGTTTAGAGGATTTCAGTTGCATGCCATGAGGGATTACCCTAATCTTCAGGTAGATGTAGCAGAGGTAATTCACCTTCTAATCCATATTTAGCAAAAGCCTTTCAACACACCTCTGTAGTGCAGCTGAATACCTTTAGCGTTTTAGTATCAAATACTATGGTGGGTGAAGACTAGAAGTACACTGGAGTTTAAAGCCCAGGTGTTATGCATGGTACTGATTTCTGTCTGTATGTTACTGCCTTGAATTGTGAATGGGTTACAGAGAGGAGCCATAAGCAAAATGTTCAAGCAATAAAGAATAAAATTATGGCCTCTACACAAAAGCTAATCTAGTCTACTATGATTGTATCGAACACAATCTCAGGATATAAGTCTTGTTAGAGAAAAGAATGAGAGACATAATTTACCTCTGTGAAAATTCTCCCCATCATACACCTGAGGCAGGCAAAGTAACATGATAAAGAACAAGAACAGTTGGTATACAAAAAAAAAAATCAGAGCATCAGCATCTGTTGCTATGTGACTTCTACTGAATGCTCTGCATGAGTTTCTGATGCATCTTCAAGTTCCTCTCAACATTTACACTATCTACTTTGAAACTAGTAGATTAGAAGCTCTGTAACCCTTCTGGTCAATATTTCTTCCTTTGATTGTTTTCCCACATAAATGTTCATTGAATACAATGTGGCTGTAAGATTTAGGGAACGTCACTCAGATGCAGAGTACCTGATTGATTTGATATGCATCGATTAGTAATTATGTCAAATTAGGGCCAGATTTACAAATTCTAGATTCAGTTTATGTATGGTTATCTATAAAAGCAAATTAGGTCTTTATATGTTTAAGCATCTAATTTGCCTGTGTAATCAAACATGTAAATATTCATGTCCTCAAATGCATTTCCTTTCTCATTCTGATGATACATGGGAGACTGAATTTGTTCCTGGTTGAAAATTTCACCCTTCGTTTTGCTCATTTAAACACATCTAGAGCAGTTGTAGCAGATGTGATACTGCAGCTTGATATTAACGTGTTATATTTTAACCTTACCCAGCATTTCCAAATACATGATCTCTCTTCAGTTCCCTGCAACTTCAATGGTTCGGAGCAATGTTTCTCATGGTAACCATCCATCACGGAGCACAGTTTCTAAACACGTTGGTACAGCTCAGCACGTTCACCTTAGACAGGGCGCAAAGAGCAGCTGCTGCGGTCCTCACCCCAGACTGGGAAGCAAAGGAGATGTCACATCTGCTGTAGTTACCTGTGGCCCAGATCAGAAGATGTGCAGGGCACAAGGCAGCCGAGGGATGAGATGGGGTGTTTTTGTGATCAAGGCAATCGAACACCTCTCTGGACAACTGGATCCTGTCATCACATTTGTCACGTTCTTCCCTTTGCTGTGATTCAAGTCATTTAAAACAAATGTTTCAGGTATGTGAAGAGGTCAATATTGCAAAGGCTAACTTGAGCCTAGGGAGTCTCTTCCAGCAGCCTCTATGGTCAGCAGAGAAGGACAGACTCCTCCAGAGGTGATCTGAAATCTCAAGTTAGACACTGCTCCGGCCCGTGTTCCTCAGTGTGGACTGTGCAACACCTAAATGTGGTCTGCAAAATAAATTAAATTAATTTTTAATTCACAGATACCCTCAAACGCATGAGCACACAAACAACAGGAGGGGGCATTCAGCGTTTGCCCCCAGTTTTATTAGCTGGAGGTGAAAGCTCGTGTCAGCACTACATAACACGGATATTCCTGAAAAGCTAATGAGGGGGCATCCGATTTTTTACAGGAGTGAGAAACATTGTCCATAGGAGCTCATCCATTAGGATAAGATTAACTGTTGTAAGTCCTTGTAATGGTATACTTTTTATTGTTTGAGTGTCTGATTTAGGACTTTGGCATCTCTCCTACGGAGTTTTCAATATTCACAACTAAATTAAGGTGGGCAGCACTTCAAATGAAATCTAAAAATCACAAAAATAAATACAAATAGTGTATATTACACATAGACAACAATATTTGATGTCAAGAACTCTGAGAAAATGGATTTTCAGATTCTGCCTTCCAAATTAGCAGACACTTAATTATCTCTTCACCGTCTGCCCCCAGGTAATACTCATCTCCTAGGGTTTGTGATAGTGCAAATAAAATATTCCCTGTGGCTGCTCGAGCAACAAAGCACAGCATACAATGCTTGAATGTGACTTTTGCTGACTCCTTCTTGCAGAAGGACTGGATGAAGCATCGTGCTCTCTGCTTATTTAGAGCTGCAGATCGGCCCGTTCTGAGCATAGACACAGTTATAACTTAAAACAGTATTTCCAAAAAGGAATGCAAACAGAATCAGAAAGAGGAAAGACAAACCACAAGAATCAAGGTGGGAGCAGGAGCAAAGTCTGACACAAAGTGAACTTCAAGCCCAAGAGTCTGAGGGGAGTCACACAGGCATTCACCTCTACCAGCCCAGCCCTGGCAGCGGGGAAAGGGGGGGCGAACAAAGGGTTAGCATCCATATCCCCCTCTTGCTGAGCACAGGGGATAAGCAGTGATTGCTGGCAGTACCATGGGAATATCAGCTCACACGGATGTGCAGGGTAGTGCTGAGGAGCTTCTCCCTGCTCTGGAGCAGCCCATAGTCAACACGGCACAAGGGATGGTGCTTCCTGCCCCAGCTCTCCCGGCTTCTGCTGCACCTCCATGGCCAAATATGCAATGGCCTCTGCCTTTTCTGGTGCAGACAGGATTGCATCTCTATGTCTGAAAAACAACTGATGTGACAGGGCTCACTATGACTTTCTATCAAAAGAACGTACAATAAATTGGGATAGCTGGAAAAAATGAGCGTGACAAACCTATGCACACATATAAATAATATAAATACAATAATAGTAACATAAACATGCTTGAATTTGGGCTATTCTTTGTTCTTGTACCCAGTTAATATCTTCTTATAATTCTTAGTAATACTTGCTGCCCAATTTGGAAAAAAAAGCTTTCCTAACCGACCTTACCCATTTAGCTGTCACAGTCTTCTAGTTCCCTGTAATTGCAAATGTTCCTAGCCCTGAAATTGCTCCATCACTGCTTTTAATTTGTCCTCGTCTCTTACTGTGTTGTGATCAAATCACAATTGAATACTTGGTCTCAATACTGAGCATGAAAAGCAGAACCTTAGGGAAAGCAAATTAATGCATCCACTGCTGCAGGTACAGTCCACTAATGAAGGTATGGACTAGAAGCTCATGTCCTTGTAGCTAACCTTAATCAGCAACATAAATGTTCGTTAAAGAACAGGGCATAAATTCAGCTTTTTATTCAGCTGAGTCTGTAGCTTTGAACAAATGACTTCCAAAACTAACTCTTTTGACTGCGAAAATGAAAGGTAACTGAAAAAGCATTCAGTAAACAAGATATATTTTAATTGTCAAATTAGGAAGCCAATATTTAGTATTTCAAGCTTAGTGGGGCAGATATTGCTCTTATAGAGAACTATAAAATTGTTAAATTAATTTTGTGAAGTTGAATCATTCAGAAACTAGAAGTTTCCATACTTAGATATTAAAAAAAAAAAGTTTACAATACTAATAATATAATTTCTCAGCTGTTTTACAACAAGTATACTTTGCTTGGATGAAGACTATAATATGCATCTGACAGCGCAGCGTGCAAAGGAAATACTGCCCTGACTGCAGGGTTCATGTTCATTTAAGGGGAAGCTGAGCAGGTCTCTGCAGTGGGTGACCATAAAGCACACTGAAAACCTCAGGTTCCCTTCTTTTCTCCTTTCAAGCCCTCACAACACAAACACACTGTCTCAGGAAATAATACATTCACCAGGTTTCAGTAGATAGCTACCAGCTGAGAAGGGAACAACTGTGGTACCACCAGAAAGGGAAGGATTAACTTAGGGGCATGGAAGGACCCACAGTGGGGGTTCAGGTTGCAGCAGGTGCAGAGAAGTCAAAAGCTTCTTGAAGGCAAAAGAGAGGATTTCTCAATCACTGCATCAAACCCACTCTGGTCACTGACACTGAAGCTGATGTCCCGTACTGCTTACAGCAATGTGGTTTTTACTGGAACTTCAGCTGTGAGTGCCAGCTCCTATCTATCTGAGAAGCAGACCTTGGAAAACACTGGTTTTAAATAATTTTGCAAGATTTTAAAGCAAGTTTCACTGAATATATTATCTAAAATCTTAACAGTCTGGCCCCGACTGATGTAATGGAAGTGAACAACTATTCTTAAGTAAAATTAATGCTGTGCAGGACATGAGCACAAGGTCCAGAGGTCAGACAAAAACTTGGTGACCAAGAAAACAGCTGGTCTCCATACAAGTCTGAGATGATGTCATATCCGCAAATGGACAAGGATCATGGCTTTTTCATGGCAGCAGAGTGAACTATTGCACTAGGTTACCACTCTCCGCAGACACCAGCAACCACACTGCCAAACCCCAGTGTTGCAACATAAGGTATCATGGTCCAGCTTCTTGAGAGTGTGTTAGAAATCACGCTTTCTAAATTGGCCTTCTGTTTTATTAAGTTTCTGGGATAAACTAGTTTTTAATCATCCAAGAATTCAAGCTGAAAAAAGAAACAATTGGTTTAATGTGTTTGATTGTATAATTGAGGCTATGGATAAGATGGGATCAAAACACCTGCACAAATGCACTTCCATGTTCAATAACATTTTCTAAGCATAAAGATGGCATCATCTTAGGAGTAATATTAGTTTTAGAGATATGTATTTCAGAAGGCTTGAAAGTTTGCATTCTGTTTATAATTGCGTGTCTCAGTGTGACAATCCTATCTCTTACAGTATGCATATACACAGGCAAAGTAAACCAGCCACATCAAAAATCAGAAAAGAGATAATGTAGCATAGATAAATCTGAACTTGGGCATCTCTCGTGAGTTCAAAGCTTGTTTTATTCTTTAGAGTATTTAGTTTGTGGTCCATTGATATTATCAGCAGAGCAGGCATCACTTTCAGTTTCAAAAAATGCCTGATTTAAACCTTAAAACGTTTGGATCGTTACTATGGGAATAGCTGTTGCTTTAGCATAGGAGATTGCCACGTAGAGTTGGAATCAGTGCTGTGTCTTAGTATTTTGTTTGCAATACAGTCAAGATGAAGAATTTCAGTAGAAATACTTCCTTTTTGTTTGATTTAACATTTTGCTTGTGCTCTAGAGAAAATCAGTATCATTTGTATCTTGGAAAGTAAAGCACACGGTAAGGCTCAGGAAGGGCAGCAAAGGGTACCCTTAAAGAAATCATATATTCCACTCTTCATTTACGTAAGCAGCCTCATTCGTAGGAGCTGGCAGGAGGGCACTAATGTACCAGCAAATACTTCTGCATTTTTGTGTGGGTAAGCACTAGCATAGCCTTGATGGCCACGATAACCACAGCCCCTCAGGGTCACAGCTGGCAAGCAAAAGAGTGCAGAGTCCTTTCTGCAGAAGGCTTGTGTCACTGTGTGCGGGTTGGGGAGGGGGTAGGAGGAGAAGCTTGCCCCAGGATGAGGAGATGGATGTGGGTAAACTTAAGAATGAAAATTAACAGCCTCTATTGCAGTTTCCTTGGCGCCAATGGTTGTCTTGCCGGAGCACAGCCTTTGGCAAACCGTGGGGATAAGGACTTTGTCAGACTGCTCGTCTTGGTGCTCTGGAGCAATGCTTGACTGTGGCTGGTGATGGCCATCAGATGCCATCAGCCAAACCCACTTTCAGGCATTTTTCTGTCTAGTATATCAAACTGTTCGTCCTTGTTTGTCTCCTGGTGTATGATTCACGGTTCTGTCCTTCCAAGCTGCCCACCGGTCATTGACTCTTTTTTCCTGCAGTTCCTCTGGATTTGGCCAGTGTTGCAGGTTGCCTATTGTCCTTCTGCTTTACCTTGTTGTTTCTCTTGATATAGACAAAATTGGTATAGTTAAGGTGTCTTCTGAAGTCTCAAAAGCATTGCAATGTGGTACAGAGACTTGCCTTGAGGACATTTGTCTGCTTGCAGCACAGGCCAGGGCTTAACAAAGGACATCTTTTAGCTCTTCAGTAGCATAAAAGTGCACAGCTGGACTCAAGCCAGGTCCTGACAGACATGGATCATCGTTATCATGAAGCCAATCACTACAACTGCAATTAATTTGAACCTCTGTAAGCAGACATGTGAAGTTTGTTAAGTGATACAATCTCAGCCCTGAAAAAAACAACAAAAACATGCTTCAGTGCTCTGCATTGAAGATTAAGTTTTTAACAGAGCCAACACAGGATGTAACAGCTCCCTTTCAACGGGAATTTGCATTTTCATTTCCCACCTCAGATTCAGTGGTACTAAAGTGAACCTGCACCTTGGCATCAAGCAGGTATAGGAAAAAAATGTTAAGCATTTCATATAAGTAAAGGCACCAAAAAGATGGGTTAGATGATACACCGAATCCAGCTATGTAGTTTTCTCCTTGCTGACAGCCTCAGAAAAACCTTCCCATAGAGTAAGTCAAGTGATGACAAAGATGATTTATCAGGGATATAACACCTTCTTTAATTCCTTCTAAATCAGAGTGATAAGAGAAGTCTATGGAATTCTCCATAGAGAAGAAGTTGTGGTCTCAGCAGAGATCCGCAGAAAGAGGCAAGCAACAAGACTAAGCAGTAAGGAAAATAACACGCACAAAAACTCTACCTAGTATTGAAGGACCAGAAAACACAATAATCTAATTGGGATTAGGAGTCACTTTGCATATGACACGCCATGCTGAATTTGTAACGAGAATAGGAGAAATCTCACTAACGCTTGGGCACCTTACACTGCTGCCAACGATGATCCCAGTGTCAACCATTCTGAAAGAACTTGGATATGTGTCAAACATCGTGCATACTGACAAGGCTTCGTGCCTTATTAGAAACAGACTGTTTCAATCTAAAATATGACACAATATATGGCCTCTTTCTCAATTGCTACAGAGTTTTGTGGATACTGGGAAAGTTTACCTTGCAGTTACGCTTGGTCTAATAGACATTAAGGTGAAAATATTTGACTTGGATTAGATGCAGAAGATAACCCAGCTGGTAACTCTCTGTCTTGTCAGGACCATTGAGCCCATTCCCTGAAATAAATTGCTTGTTCAATTTCATATGTCTGCTGGGGTTGAACACCCTGTTAGAGTAAGATGGAAAAAGACAGATTCATCAGCAACCACAGAGACCAGGCCCAGAAATAATTCTGCAGAGGTTAGGCCTTGAGTTGGCATGGTGCCTGGGAGTGAATTATATCCATGCCACTGGACTTGGTGGCCTTTCTCATATGGCTCTTACGATATACTCCTACAGTGACTTAGTATCTCACTCCATTTATTTACTTTTTTCAACAAGTATCTTCAAAATACCAATACCGTAACTATTAGAAGATTTCTAGGGATGACATGTTTGGCATCTGTTGAGCCTGGATTGATTTGCTTATTCGTGCTACGGACAACAACCACTGCAGCCAATGTCTAGCCCACCCCCATCCATCCAAACTATAGCATGACTTCTGTTATAAGTCAGTAATGGTGGGTTTCTGTGTCAGTTTATAGATCTGTCTCTTGAAAGACAGCTGGTTTTGGCTTTTGGAGAACAGCCAGCACCCACTGAAAGCTCTGTGCAGGCGGTTTCTTAGTGACATGGCTTAGGAGCTTGCCCATCCTGTTCTCAGTGCACAACACCCTTATCACTGAATGCACAACCTCATTGGCAGCATAACTAAGTTTCAACAGAAAGAGAAAATTATTGAAAGGCTATGGACACCAAATTCACATCCTACCCTTGGAAATTATTTCTGCCTGGAGAAGCTGGAGATAAGAGTTGTGAAGTACATTGATGAAGAGGGCTGCACAGCTGCTACATATTAAACATTTCAGTGGAGGAACCTCACTCTATAAAAGTCATCATGCCCTAAGCAGCTTTTTCAATGAGCAACTCTCACTGAAATTGCTTGAGAGGAAAAAACAGCCTTGGTTAAGGTAAGGGATATATGCTTATTGGAAGTAATCCTAGATCCACTTAAATTACTTGCAAATTTTCATTGATTTCGATAGGATGGGATCTTGACCACTTTTGATGAAGAGGAGATGAACTCCATAGGATGGCAAGTCATTTAACTTTTCATATGGTTTAGTGCAGGGACTTGAAGAAAAGTATCCTTCCTGGCATGCACGTAGTGACGCGTAGTCACAGCTGTACTGTTCCCAGCCTCTTTGTAGTCCAAAATTTATGTAGAAATCTCAGCTGCTATCTGATTTCTCATGTTTTCTTTGATGCCCAAGTTGTATTACATGACTGAAAGATTCAAACTCATTAACAATTATAAATGAATGAATTAACACAGATACAATTCAACATAAAACAATTGGGGTATATGTCAGTCTACAGAATCACACAGAATCACAGAATGTTAGGGATTGGAAGGGACCTCGAAAGATCATCTAGTCCAATCCCCCTGCCGGGGCAGGATTGCCTAGACCATATCACACAGGAACGCGTCCAGGCGGGTTTTGAATGTCTCCAGAGAAGGAGACTCCACAACCTCTCTGGGCAGCCTGTTCCAGTGTTCAGTCACCCTTACAGTAAAGAAGTTTTTCCTCAAATTTAAGTGGAACCTCCTGTGCTCCAGCTTGCACCCATTGCCCCTTGTCCTGTCAAGGGATGTCACTGAGAAGAGCCTGGCTCCATCCTCTTGACACTTGCCCTTTACATATTTATAAACATTAATGAGGTCACCCCTCAGTCTCCTCTTCTCTAAGCTAAAGAGACCCAGCTCCCTCAGCCTCTCCTCATAAGGGAGATGTTCCACCCCCTTAATCATCTTCGTGGCTCTGCGCTGGAGTCTCTCTAGCAGTTCCCTGTCCTTCTTGAACTGAGGGGCCCAGAACTGGACACAATACTCCAGATGCGGCCTCACCAGGGCAGAGTAGAGGGGGAGGAGAACCTCTCTTGACCTGCTGACCACACCCCTTCTAATACACCCCAGGATGCCATTGGCCTTCTTGGCCACAAGGGCACACTGCTGGCTCATGGTCATCCTGTTGTCCACTAGGACCCCCAGGTCCCTTTCCCCTACGCTGCTCTCCAACAGGTCTGTCCCCAACTTGTACTGGTACATGGGGTTGTTCTTGCCCAGATGCAGGACTCTACACTTGCCCTTGTTATATTTCATTAAATTTCTCCCCGCCCAACTCTCCAGCCTGTCTAGGTCTCTCTGAATGGCTGCGCAGCCTTCCGGCATCTCAGCCACTCCTCCCAGTTTTGTGTCATCAGCGAACTTGCTGACAGCGCACTCTAATCCCTCATCCAAGTCATTAATGAATATATTGAATAGAACCGGTCCCAGAACCGACCCTTGCGGAACTCCGCTAGACACAGACCTCCAACTGGACTCTGTCCCGCTGACCACTACTCTCTGGCTTCTTTCCTTCAGCCAGTTCACAATCCACCTCACTACCCGATCATCCAGACCACACTTCCTCAGTTTAGCTGCGAGGATGCTGTGGGAGACCGTGTCAAACGCTTTACTGAAATCGAGATAGACCACATCCACAGCTTTACCATCTTCTATCCACCGGGTAACATCCTCATAAAAGGCTATCAAGTTGGTTGAGCAAGACTTCCCGTTGGTGAAGCCATGTTGACTGCCCCTAATGATCCCCCTATCCTTGATGTGCCTAGAGATAGCACCAAGAACAAGTTGCTCCATCACCTTTCTGGGGATGGAGGTGAGGCTGACCGGTCTATAGTTACCCGGGTCCTCCTTCCTGCCCTTTTTGAAGACTGGAGTGACATTCGCTTTCCTCCAGTCCTCAGGCACCTCTCCTGTTGCCCATGACTTAGCAAAGATGATGGAGAGTGGCCTAGCAATGACTTCCGCCAGCTCCCTCAGCACCCGCGGATGCATCCCATCAGGGCCCATGGATTTATGGACATCCAGGTTGCTTAATTGGTCCCTGACCCAGCCCTCATCAACCAAGACAGATTCCTCCTCTATCCTGACTTCTTCTGAGGCCGCAGGGGTCCAGGGCTCCTCAGGACAGCTTCCAACAGTATAGACAGAGGCAAAGAAGGCATTCAGTAACTCCGCCTTCTTTTTATCCTCTGTCTCCAGGACCCCCACCTCATTCATCAGTGGGCCTACATTGCCTCTAGTGTTGGCTTTACCTGCAATGTATTTGAAGAAGCCCTTTCTGTTGTCCTTGGCCTCTCTTGCAAGGTTTAATTCCAAGGAGGCCTTAGCTTTCCTAGTTGCCTCCCTACATCCTCTGACAACAGACTTATATTCCTCCCAAGTGGCCAGCCCCTCCTTCCACGATCTGTACACCTTCTTCTTCCACTTGAGTTTGCCCAGCAGTTCCCTGTTCAACCATGCAGGTCTCCTGGTACCCTTCCTTGACTTCCTACCTGTTGGGATGCTCTGATCTTGAGCTCGGAAGAAGCAGTCCTTGAACGCTAACCAACTATCTTGGGCCCCCTTACCTTCTAGTACCCTGTCCCATGGGATTTCCCCTAGCAATTGCCTGAAAAGGCCAAAGTTGGCCCTCCTGAAGTTCAGGGTTGCGATTCTGCTAGCTATTCTGTTCCTGCCACATGAGATCCTGAACTCTACCATCTCATGGTCGCTACAACCAAGGCTGCCCTCAACCTTCACCTCTTCCACCAGACCCTCCTTGTTAGTGAGGATCAGATCCAGCAGCGCTCCTCTCCTAGTTGGCTCATCCACCATTTGCATCAGAAAGTTATCATCAATGCACTGGAGGAACCTCCTGGACTGGGGATGACTGGCTGAGTAGGCCTCCCAGCAAATATCAGGGTAGTTGAAATCCCCCACAACAACCAGGCCCTGTAATTGCGAGACTGCTCTCAGCTGCCTGTAGAAGGCCTCATCACCGTCCTCATCCTGATCCAGTGGCCTGTAATAGACACCCACAACAGTATCACCCCTGCCAGCCTGCCCCTTAATTCGCACCCACAAACTCTCAATTCGCTCCTGATCTGCCTCTGGACAGAACTCAATACATTCTAGCTGCTCACTCACATAAAGAGCAACTCCACCACCTCTCCTTAGCGGCCTGTCTTTCCTGAACAGGACATAGCCATCCATGACCACATTACAGTCATGCGAGGCGTCCCACCAAGTCTCTGTAATTGCCACTAGATCATAGCCCCCCGACCGAACACGGATTTCTAACTCCTCCTGCTTATTCCCCATGCTGCGTGCATTGGTGTACAGGCATTTCAGGGAGCGAGCTGGGCACACCGATTTCATCCCAGATTCACCCCCTGATTTCACCCCAGGGGGATGGGGGGCCTCCTGGTCTACCTCAACACTAGAGCATTGCCCCAGTGGTGCAAGCCCAGCTACCACCCCATCCCCCTTCGAATCTAGTTTAAAGCTCTCCGAATGAGCCCTGCTAATTCCTGTCCCAGAACCCTTTTGCCCCTACGACATAAACCTTTCCCATGTATTACAGTCACACCTGGTGTCTTATAAAACCAGCCATTATCAAAGAACCCAAAGCCCTGCCTGTAGCACCAGTCTCGTAGCCAGGCATTAATAGAGAGAATCCTACTATTCCATCCCACGTCATCACCTGAAAATGGAAGGAGGGACAAACATCTTAATGTTAAGCTTCAAAAATCCCAACTGACTGTCCACAGTAATGTGTCTGGAGAGCTCAGTTTTTCCTCTCACCAGTGACATCTTACAGAGCTGGATCCCCATCCTGGGCCTGGTCCTGGTCCTGGGCCTGGTCACTCTTCCTAAGCAGATTTCCTCACCTACCCCATGCCTTTCTGAAGTCAGCAGGCCTTCGTATGTACATCAGCAACTACTGCCTTAGCCTCGGCTGCAAAACTGAGCCCAAAGGAAGAAAGAAGGAAAGAAAGAAGGGAAGAAAGAAGGAAAGAAAACACTTCGTTTCTGATAAATCAAATAGTCTAATCAAATATAGTGAGGGAAGGCCTTGCAGAAGTGTATTTATAACACACAGGATGATAAAAAAAACAAATCAGTGATACAGGGAGAATGACTCAAGCAAGTTAAGTGTCCAAACAATGCATCAGGCTTTGGGTTGGCAAGAAGGCTACAGAACCAGATGTAGGCTGTGAATCAGCAGCTCTGGAATGCCAGCACAGAAAGAATGGTAGTAATGATCCAAGAGGACACAGAGGCATGCAGAAACTGTTCCAAGACTGTTTTAGCAAAGCACATGTTTCTAATATATATATATATATTCCTGTGAGGGTAAAGTAATGTCTCAAACACTTATTAGCTTAGTTCCTCAAAGCATTAATTGAGGTCAAAAAGAGTTCCTGAGATCTTGAACAGATGAAATCTTCTGCTAACCAAACACTAAGGCAAAATTTAAAATTAAAAAAAAACATGCTTTAGAAAGACCTATTTGCTGGAGGGTGGAGGCAAAATGCTGAATTACTGCTGCTTATTTTCCAAAATCCGAATTCCATAGGCTGACTTCTGCTGTGGCTGCCACTACAGTGGACTGAGGAACGAGCAGAGGGGAGTGACTCCGTGCTCCCGGCAACCTGGTGCCAAGCGCTGGATTCCTTTCAGTGGGTGGGGATAAGAGACATGCTGTGGGCAAGAGCAGCATTTGTCCCCAGATAACTTTGGCTGTTTGCTAAACAGTCTTAGGACAGATGCAGGTCCAGCGGGAGGGTTGGGCATTCATCCCTGCCCTCATCCTGCTGATTGCACTCTCTCCTTGGCAATGGGGGATGCAGGATTATTGCAGTACCCAGCCTTCATTACTAAAGTTCTTTTGGACTCTGTGAAAAGACACTTGTACAGGTCAGTGAGAGTCCTTACACCCTTTTCTTTTTGGCAGTGTCACTCATTTCTTCACTCCTGTGAGAGGTGAGGGATACCAAAACACTGTTCGGCCTCCTTGGTCCCTTTGAATTCATAGTCCCTCTGCACTCCTAGACAAAAATCAGATTGGGTTCACGACAGAAAGCAAATTAATTTTCTGTTTCTGGAAAGAGGAAAAGCACATGATACTGTTGGAAGAATTATCTTTCTTTTCATGAATTAAGCCATACTTCAGGAAATTTTGCAGGGGTTAGAATACATCTACTTAACTTCAAATGTCACTTACTGATTTTATGATTAATTTTCCTTCTCTTTCCTTTTTTATATTGAACAGAGAAAAATTATAAAATTCTAATGATAACTTTTCCTCCAACTTTCAACCCAGAAAAAACTTTAAAAGAGTTTCTCTTGGTTACCCTTATCAGCTGACTGTCTGAGATTATATTCTGCTCTGCTCAGCATCCAAAGAGACCATTGCCAACAGTCAGAAAAAACCTCAACACTTCATACAGAAATCACGTGAGAGGACCTTCATGGTGACCAGATGGGTCAGTTGGCAAGAGGAGGACTGATAGCGATGGGAAGCTTGCTCTGTGTGTGTGTTTATAATTACAGGCTACTCAGGATATTTTTACTTCTCTTTGCTTGTGGCTGTGCTGTCAGTGAAGTCAAACATCTTTATGGCTTCCATAATCTACCTGAATATGCATTTTCCTTGAAATCCGTTTCGGCATTATGAGGAAGGAATAATCCTATCACCAAGGAAGCAGGAATTGTTTTCTTCTTTCAAGCAAAAATTAGTTCTAGCTTTGCCTAGTTCCCCACATTACTTTGGTCAAGTTCAGCTTAGCAATGCTGAGTTCTTTTCAGAGAGCAGGACAGTAACTCTGCTGCTTTTGTCTGTGCTAGTGAAATCCCTGGATGTAATTTGGGTGAAGACAGGACAGGAAAAAAAACCCAAAATATGATGAGAATTTCTAGTGTTTCTTTCTGCTTCTCAGCTGAAAAATCCCATCCAAGACGTTTATGTACTTTACCATGGATTGTGGTCAGAAGGAGAACATTGCTTTTAGAGCACAATTGCAAAAGCACTGCTCCTTAGACTGGTGCTGTACTGTGCTCTGAGGCACATAGTTAAATTGCATTCTTTTCAGTCCCACCATGCCCAAACTAAGACTGAAGGGAAATTTAATAATGGTCTGCGTGGGCCTTCTGCACTCTTTGCAATTATAGCTGGAACTGTGTGACTGAAGGGAGCAGCAGCACATTTTGTCCCACTGCTGATGCATCTCAGTCCTGACTTGCAAAGACCTCTGGTAGGATGAAAAAGTTACGTCATTCCTCTGTTCCTCCGTCACTCACTGCTGCCCAGATTGCTTACATGAGTGACAAAAATGGTCGTTTGGGCACTGAGGACACCTCTGTGCTGGGGACTGGCCTATGGCTCCTTGTAGAACACCAAGCAAATACCTGGCAGTAATATGCTGCTGCTGATGGGAGAGTTGAACTGAACTGTTTGTTAGAAGCGTAAGGTTATGCCTCCCATCACAAAGCACCTGGGCACTTTAGAAATTCAGAAGGGGTTTTTTTGTACTGTTTGAGCATGAAGGGAAACTGCTCAAACCTCTGCCTATTTTTGTTTCAATTACTGAACAGGGAGCCTAAACTTTGCCTTATAATGTAAAAAAAAAAGCTGGTTCCTGTTCAATATCTCTCTTCTGATAAAAAGCTTGGAATAATGTAATTCAAAATAAATAAACCAGAATAAAGAACTGACATATGCATTTCACATACAGCTGACCTGCTATGCCCTCTAAATACATACAGACAGTGTGTGATCTTTCAGTTCATCATTTCTTTAGGTAATACAAATGTTTTGCTCCCCAAAGTAAAAGGCAGAAAAGACAAAGAAAAGCAAAACATAAAAAAACTCCAATCAACTCTATGCCTAATGGCTTGTACTTGCAGATCAAATAAAGCAGAACCATTTGTTTCTGAAAAACGTACGGGTTTGGCTGTTATCTCACTGAGCAGAAAATCACAGAGAAATGGAAAAATGAAGAAAGACTTCATTTGTAAAAGTATGAGACCTCAATAAATGGATTAAAGTACGATGATCTGTGTCCTGAACTAGAGATCAGGGGTATGGCTGTGTGTTTGATTCTTTGCCAGCAGTGCCATTGGGACTTTGTCTTTGCACTTGTAACCCAGGCAGAGAAATGGCATGCAAGGGAGGAAAGTGCTGGAAAGGCTCATCAATGCCTATATAAATAGCAGTTCTTGCCTTGTGTGGGCACTGGGAATGCTTTTTTTACAAAGATTCGGTGAATTCCCAAGCAGACTCAACACAGAAGGATCCTATATTGCTTTACAAACTTTATATAGACATACAAGGTAAGATTGAAATGCATCTGCAGAATAGCTCAGACTGATCTGCAGCTAGAATTGCCCTATTAATTAACATTTTGATATTGAAAGGTTTTTTTTACATGCATCCCAAGCTAACTGACAGCTGTAAAAAGCCAACGCTTGGAGTCTGTTGGTGCAAAATACAGTGAATGCAGAGCGAACAGAATGGTTATAGTCTGGCTGAGTCTACTTATTCTTTCTTCAATTTTACCTGGTTACATTCCCTATCTGAATTGCAAGATCATAGATGACAACGATAATTTCACGCTGAGCAGCAAAAATACATGCCCTGAGAAAAGAAAACAGTTTGTACTTTCCAAAATGAATGAAAAAGTTTTCTGCACAGACTCCCAGTAGTTTGTGCAGAATTGCTCATGGTAGATTGTCAGACCGCAGGCAATCTGCATATTGTGAAAATAATATAATACAGTCAGTTGTACAGACCTAATGTTTGTGATTTAAAATTATATAGCTTGCTAGGGCAAATGTTTCAAGTTTTACCAATGATACATTTGTTCCTCTGACAAAATAATCAAGCATTCAGTTGAAAAGGATATTTTATTGTGGCAACCTCAGAAATATCAAAACATTTGTGATTGATAGACATCCATTGTATTCATTTGCACAGTTGAAAGCAAATCATTCGTCACCTGATTGATTATGTCTGTGACAGCACTGACACTCCATTAACAGTATCTGAAAATATAAGCAAGTCTGATGCAGTCAAAGAGCTTGAATTTTGGCAGTGTGTCATCACATGCATTTAATGTTAAGAGATGCTACTTATTCTTCAGTCATCAAATTAACTCACCTAAAAACACAATATGGCAAAGCAGAAAAAAAGCAAAAGGGAATTCGTTAAATCAAAATAATTCTTTCATATTTTTATTTCAGCAAATACAACTTCCATAGCCTTATTCATCAACTTTCTCTCAGCAGCTCTTTACTGCTCCCAGTTCTTTAGGAAATCATAAGCATCGCTGTAGGGTTAAAACTGGACAAAAAAAATCATAAAGATTGTTTGAATGAGGACTATTGCATATAGATGAATCAGTCTGTGAGTACCTGTTCCAGGAGTCTGGTATCAGACTTCCAATATCAATAACATCAGAACACTAAACCATTTCCTATCTTCAAATCCTACATCTGAAATTATGTGGAATTCATTATTTTCACTTGTAACTCAATTGCAATGGTGAAAAAGCTCTCTTACTTGAAAAAATGAACTTGAAAAGATTGCATAAATTTGCAAAATATTTGTGTTCCCACAGATAAAATATGACTATTTTCCTAGCTGGGCTGTTTTTTCTTTGTGGGAGCAAAGTAATCTGAAGAAATTAATAATCAATTAACCAGCTGACAGCGACTTTGAAGTCTTGTTTATATGATTTTGTTTATTTTAACATTGAACCTTGAGGAGAGAACAAAGCCACGAACACTGGTAATCTCATGAGAAGCCTGTCTGAAGCAAACCAAACCTTTGCCCCTTTTTCAGTGTTCTCATTAAATTACATAAATATACATGCTAGCAATGCAGGAAATTCTGTTTACCATGTATACAAAAGAACAGAATCCAGCTTATTACCTAACACACAATTACCATGGCTAACAGGAATAAAAAACAAAGCAAAATTACTTTTGTCATTTGTGTGTGCAGATAAAAATCCTTACAGACAATGAAATGGATTTGCTAAGTAAAAATTTGTCATGTTCATGTAATTGTTTTCTCAGAACAGAAGTGCTAGTTAGAGTAAAAAAATTCTGTGCATCAGAACACACTGGTATGAGGCCTTTGCTGTATTTTCATTAATACATACAAAATTTTCTGAAAGGGTTTCCTCTAAAATCATGTATATCTCATAAGGCATTCAGTGATCTTTATAAAGGTTTATACCACATCGGATTTTTTAGTTAATTCTGAAGTGATGCAACCAGCAAGCTAGTACTTGTCTTTTTTAAAGACCAAGTCATGCTGTTGAGCTGTGAAGGATAAGAAAGAAAGGGAATGCCTGCCTCCCAGGGAAAGAGTGTGCCACTTCCCACACCTACATGCAAATAGGAGAAAGCAAAAATGTACGTTGTACTCAGAACAAAAACCAGCTCTTGTTACACATCCAACATCCACAAAATGCTCCATTGAGATTTCTCAAGAAATCTTTTATTTGGCCAAGGAAGAAGAGTCCTAAGCAGTTCAGAGTTACGAACGGCCAGCCTTCCAATCCTACAAGCACTGCTTCTCATTCTCCAGATTCAGATCTTAGCACAGTCTAGAACATAGCAACAGAGGACTGAAAAAGACTAGTCAGATCACTGAATGATGTCCCAGGCAATTCAAGAACCACTGCAACAAATATTTAGTCTTAAAAGAGTCATACTCCAAGAACAATCCCATACCTCAGTGTGTGTACTGCTCCTGGTTGCCAATAGACGTGAGACACAGAGAAAAAGGTCAAAAGCTGTACCTCTGATGTACCATAAGAGGAAAGCAGGAGCAATCATTTCCCAACATCCTTACAGTAGTAAAAATTGGAAGTAAATTGACCAAAACATCTTAAGATGTTCCGAGAGCTTCTAACACCAGAAGCAACAGCAGTGCATCTCATCAAGCACTAAGCCCACCACCTCCTACCCAACTTGATAGCTAAGCAACAGAAGTCCTGTAATGGGAGGCTAAACCATTGCAAACACACAGAATCTCCTCTCTAACATGCATTTGGGTACCAGGCCTACTAATAAATTAGATACAAAAGAACAGTTATCTCAAGCTTTAATTCTAGCTTCAGAGTTGTTCTTACCTTGTTTTGTGACCACCATCCATAAACTTATCAACGTCCACCTTATAACAATATACCATTGTTGTCTACCTTTTCCAGGGAAATCTAGCCGTGGAGAAAGCAACAGGAATCTAATGCATTTTTTCTATTAAAACAACATGAACTTGTGTGTTAACCCTTATGTTATTGTGCTAAATATTACATGACTAAAATAATAGCAACTAGTGCTGCTGCCTGTAGACCAGGCTGTACCTTCCAGCAATGGAAGTAGGACTGATGTATCTGTAATCAGTGCAATTTGTAATCCTTACACAGAAAGGACAGCTGCTCCAGAGAGTCAATTCATGCCTAAAAGACTGATACAATTAACCTTGAAAATCCTAGATAAAATGCAAAACACATATATGCGTAATTTTTTTTCAAAGCATACTAGGTCTTGTACTCACCTGTGCCACTGTGAACCATGAGATGCTGATAATGTTAGAGAGGGACGATTTCCAGAAATTGTGAAAGGATTAAAGAAGTATTCTTTCCTCTGCCATTTTTAAATGAATTTGGGGAATTGTATCTGCTCTGGATACTCAATCATCAGTGCTTAATTTTATTAACAGTGAGAAAAATACATATGATTTCATTATCACACATAAAATACTGACAGTATATTTACAAAGTAAATAAATACAAATTATTTACTTTTGAATAATGACAAATACGCATAAAAATATAAGTGGAAATTCTCTGCACTAAAATTATTTCAACATTTTGTTAATGCTGTTGATGGTATCTCTGAAAATTGGAGCGATTAAACTGTTGAAAACAGAAAGCACCGATATTGTTGACTTGGAAGCAGAAAGGAAGATTATGTTAATGAAGCTTAGAATTAACAGGTAAACAAAGACAGAATTTTATAACAGAAATGTAGAAGAGTCTGTCCCAGAGAAAATGCTTGAAAAAGGACCCTGATATTGATACAGATAATTGTTACGGGGCTGCTAATTCTGACCAGCACTAAGAGCAAAGTGTATTTGGCCTACAGCATCCAAGAACTGTCGATGTCTCATACTAGAAGTTTGACATAAACTCAATTAATTTCAAATACATCTTCACTTTAGAAAATATTCTGAAGAACTTTAAAGTGCATCTACTCTTTTACAAGTTATTCTACAGGTATTTCACTGATTATGATGAGTGAAAGTATTTCCCATTAAAGTTTCATTTAAGTTCTTTCCTAGATTTGCAGTTTGCCCATATCAACACACTCTTCCATCTCTTTGGGAGTTAATACCAACACAAGATATCAGTACTGGAAGGAAAAAACCATGATACTCCCCTATATAAATGAAATTCTCACTGTAAGAATTTTATTTCTGAACAGGCTACAAAACCAGTGCTCATCTGTGCTACACTTCACACTTTGAGTATGCATATACATATATATATATATATATATATATACACCTCAAGTATGTGAACAGTAGCTAACTTGGATACCTCCAGTGACAGTGTGAGGTCCCTGCAAGATAACTATCCTGCTGAGCCATGACTGAGTAGAGGTCCAGTGGGTGAGATGATAAGAGGAACTGAAGGCCACACAAGGCTTCAAATCTACAGTGGCTTTAATAACCTTTTACAGGCTGGTCTGCCAAGTTGCAACAGCCAATGAACCATGTGCTTCAGCATCCGTCCTCTCAGCTCCCAACCCTCTTCTTCTACCCTAACTCTAATATACTCTTCAAGGTAAACCTTTAATCCCACATCATTGAACTGTATTCAGAGGAATGGAGAGATCTATCACGCACATGTACTGCCTGTTAAATGCTTGGCCAGCGCAAAGGGCATATAGAAAATTCTCATTTTGCTGACGTTATGCTATGTAAGTTCCAGCTACTGCAAGGGGCACTGTTGCCCATTTTAAAGGATGTAAACCTTATTGAAAACTTTATTATGTTTTCTTTCCTTTTAGTTGGTGGCAAGTCTAATGCTTTTTGGGGATTCCAAAAATGGAGACTATATCAACTGAGGAACCCATGTCCTTATTTTTCCATCCAAGTAGAAACCCTGTCTTCACAGCTGTAACCAAGGAAGGAAACATTCTTTGCCAGGAATGACGATACTATTGTTTCTGAAAGAGGTGCATATGGGCAAATCAGAATACAATTATTTAAGAGGTGTGGGAATCATAAAGGCAATTTCGGTTCCACTATTCCATTTTTTCGCTTTATTTCTTGTAAAGCTTTAAAATGTTCTCCAAGCAATTAGGAAAACAACAAGGTCGTTGATGTCTAGTGAAGAAGAGGAAGAACCTAGAAGTACCACCATCAAAAGGATAAATAGCTTTGAAGATGAATCCATGTCTTCTTAATATCAGAAATAAAAGGGTTTTCATAAATTGTTCTCACTGTTCTTTTTTCTTTGTCCGTATTATTCACCATGTTAGTAGGCATCATGACAGAAATTATTCTTCCAGACGATTTGATAGCTGGAGTGATGCAGTAGAAAGCATTGTGGCAACTCTGGGAGAAAGCGAAAAACTGCGTCCTGTCATCACTACCAGAGAAAAGAGGATAGGAAAGCCATGAGCAGAGGCAAGGACAGATAAACAAACAGCAGCAAAGTCATACAAATCATAGAACGCAAAAAACAATGATCTTTAATGGAGTGAAGGTACTTAAGGAAGAGAAAAATATCATTAAAGCAAGGGACAAGAAAGGTTATATTAGTAGCTATACTTTTTTTGAACTGCTTGAGATGCCTGCTGGACATTGGGAAAGCAACAAATACATCCAGGAAAACCATTACAGGGCTGGATAGACAGGGTATGGCTATATAAAAGCTGAAAACTGACAACCTACATGAATGAAATACGGATGTGATGGAAGTTTACTCAGGATGACAAAAGCTCTTTAGATGTTGTCATAAAGTGATTAGTACCTGGCTCATCCCTTACCTGATTTTCTTTTCTCAGCCACTCCTTAGTGTGCTAAATGAGCACTTTAGCACCAAAGCTTCTGAATAACCACCAGGAACTGCTGCTTTCCCACACAGTAACTCCATGTCGTAAGATCTGGCAAACATCCAGATTAAAAAAAAAAAGATACTTTTACTAAACATCTTGAAAAGCTGATGAAACCTCTCTAGTGTATCCTGTGGACAGCACAGTAAAGGAGCTTGATGAAAATAGGACTTTGAGGAAATGGAGAAAGTATGAATTGCACTATGAGAAATACATGTGCATGCATGCACCCCCTGCCCCCACTCCCATCACTTAGAGCAGCTCTCCAGCTAATGAAAACTCTTTAACTTTTCTGCATGCAAGGCACACATCCATTTATGGGAAGATTAGAAGTCAGGATGGTGAGTCTATGTGAGGTCAGCAGAAACTTAATAGAAAAGGTTGATTTTGAAGCACAGTTGTCCCACCCTCTCACCCCCCAATGATGGTTTGTTCACCATTGCCAGAGGAATTTCTTCAGCATACAACTTGAAAAGGTGCTTTCAGCCCAGCAACTTCAAACTGGACTCTGAAAGTCAGCTCTGTTCTGTATAACTATCTCACGTGCTGTCACCAACAATGTATGCCAGAACTGAGATAATTCTGTTGATAAAAGAACTCGAAAAAGGTTTGGATTCCTCTCCTCCAGCATTATTTCTGCAGAGCTTATAAAGTAGAGATTCGTAAAATATATTTTTTCCAATAGGTTTCAGACATTATTTTGAGTATAAGTGTGTTTCAAACTCACTGAGTAAAAAGCTGTGTATGGTCATCTTTCTAAACAGAATGACACTTAAAAAATAAATAAGGATTTTTACGACTGTGTGTGTGTGCACGCACATGCGCATGTGTGTGTAGTGACTGTGAAAAACACCATTTCCTTCAACAGTCACAGACCTCGATGTTTTTTGATGCATAAACTGGACAAAAAGATCTAGCCAGGTATAATTTGTTGGAACAATATCAGTGGGAGGCAAACCCCATACATCTTAAACTGATTCTGCCTGTAATTTTCATTGGCTGATAGAAGTGTGACAAGCTTGGCCAGTTAGCCACAAGAATTAATAAACAAGAAGGAAAGGAAGATGCTAGCTCTGCTCAAGCAAGCTTTTTAGGTCCTTCCCTAAGAAATCAACTAGATCTTCCCAAATACTAATATCTTTTAAGCTTTAGATTTTGAAAAAAACATATGAAAAGATGGGATTTGAACTGCTACATTTATATTTTTTTTATTCCTTTGATACCTGTAAATTCAAATTCAGAAAAAAACCATGAATTTAGACTTTTCTTTTTTTGCCAATGCCTGATGAACTACTCTTAATCACAGTGGAGGCAAAAGTGTCAGAGAAGACTCTATAAGCTCCATGAAAAGTCTTTTTGAATTACTGAATATAAGACTTGCTGAATCACCTTCACAATCTCAAGAAAGACAGAAGCTCTCAAAAAAAAGATGCAGCAATTTGTTCGTCCACATGCAAGATGGGACAGTGCATACAATTTCTGACACCCCTATAGCCAGCTATATGAGACCACTGGAGGCACTGTGATGTGCTTTAAAGTACACAAGATACATGACACTAATGTATTTTGATAGATAATACATATCATATAGATACATGACCATAATCACAGAATCAACTAGGTTGGAAGAGACCTCTGGGATCATCGAGTCCAACCTTTGACCTAACACCACCCTGTCAACTAGACCATGGCACTAAGTGCCACATCTAGTCTTCTCTTAAACACCTCCAGGGATGGTGACTCCACCACCTCCCTGGGAAGCCCATTCCAATGCCTAATAATCCTTTCCGTGAAGAAATTTTTCCTAATGTCTAACCTGAACCTCCCCTGGTTCAGCTTGAGGCTATGCCCTCTAGTCCTGTTGCTAGTTGCCTGGGAGAAGAGGACAACCCCCACCTCGCTACAACCTCCTTTCAGGTAGTTGTAGAGAGCGATAAGGTCTCCCCTCAGCCTCCTTTTCTCCAGGCTAAACAATCCCAGTTCCCCCAGCCGCTCCTCATAGGACATATCCTCCAGATCCTTCACCAGCTTTGTTGCCCTCCTCTGGACTCACTCCAGCACCTCAATGTCTTTCTTGAAGAGAGCGGCCCAGAACTGGACACAGTACTCGAGGTGTGGCCTCACCAGTGCTGAGTACAGGAGGACAATTACTTCCCTAGTCCTGCTGGCCACACTATTCCTGATACACACCAGGATGCTGTTGGCCTTCTTGGCCACCTGGGCACACTGCTGGCTCATGTTCAGCCGGCTGTCCACCAATACCCCCAGGTCCTTTTCCACCAGGCCGCTTTCCAACCACTCTTCCCCCAGCCTGTAGCGCTGTATGGGGTTGTTGTGGCCAAAGTGTAGGACCAGGCACCTGGCCTTGTTGAACTTCATGCCATTGGTCTCAGCCCATCTATCTAACCTGTCCAGATCCCTCTGCAGAGCCTTCCTACCCTCAGGCAGATCAACACGCCCAATCAACTTAGTGTCATCCGCGAATTTACTGAGGGTGCACTCGATACCCTCATCCAGATCATCAGTAAAGATATTAGACAGGACTGGGACCAGGACTGAGTCCTGGGAGACACCATTCTAGTGACTGGATGCCACCTGGATACGGTACCATTCACCACCACTCTCTGGGCCTGGCCATTCAGCCACTTCTTAACCCAGCAAAGTGTGAACTTATCCAAGCCGTGTTCTGCCAGTTTATCCAGGAGAATGCCGTGGGAGACAGTATCAAAGGCTTTGCTGAAGTCCAAGTATACTACACCCACAGCCTTCCCCTCATCCACTAGGCCACCTGGTCATAAAAAGAGATCAGGTTGGTCAGGCAGGACCTCTGAGTAATACATAGCTTGACATTTCCTTGTCATTCAACCTACTTTCTATTCTCTTCTTTCTCTGAGTCTGGGGTCTGAAGGAAGACAAATTAGCTATGACCTAACCTGGGTTATATTAGAGTGATGGGTTTTGGCACATAAAAGCACTTAGATTAATAAAACAAAGTGATCTATACATCATATCAATGAGGAGCTGTGACTGACACTTTAAAGGATGCACAATCTTTGGATCTATTGTTGATTGTAAAGTTCACAATGTAACTTGTGTTCCCTAAGGGGTTTTTTCCCATTTACAAGTGAACAAATGAGTGGGGCTATATTTTCAAATGTAAATCTTTTATCCACACTTTTATTACTTCCAGGCAAGGTTACCAGGATATGCACCTTCACAAGAGCAATCCTGCAGTGAAGAGGAAGAGAAAAAAAAATAGAAAGCAAACAGAGGGGGAAAAAAAAGCAACTCTAAAATGGGGGCAAGGAAAAATGTTGCATTCTGAATACACTGCTGTGACACAGTTAAGGGTAACTTCCATTTTGCACTTCAGGTAAGGATCTAGTCTCTGCTTCCTATGAAATCCTGATTTCACCATCAGCTACATATGTGGCAGAAAGATCATCTCAGTGGGATTTCCTGTCATATCTAGATGCAACCTGAGATGCAAAGTAATGATGTTCGTAGCCATCAGTGGTTTGAAATCAGACTGTTGTGAGACCACCACTCCTGTCAATACTGTATCTTTACAGTTGGATCAGCCAAGAACAATTTTGTGTCCTGTTTAAACATCTGGATGCTAATTTTTGCAAATATTTTCCAGTGCATAATTTCTTTGCCTTTTAAAAAGCACACCATACTGGCATCAATTTTGTTCTGCAGCACCTGAGCCATTTCTTTTCTGGAGTAGCTCAGTTACCACACAGACACTGTCACGATTGCATTTAGGTCTGTTGCCCCTGCCCTTTCACTAACAAAGCACATGGCAGCTATAGGGTGGTGTCATTCTGTGTGTGTGCTGTCTGTGCTTCACCTGCTTTGCTCAAGGGTTCCATGTTCCATGTCTGTTTGCTGACAGTAGAAAGTGAAGGATCCTAGATCCCATTCTTGATGCTGAAGGAGGTCCTGCAGAAACCACAGACTTTTTTGCCTGTTTCTCACGTCTCCAAACTTGGCTCTTCCACTTTACCTCTTTTATCCCAACTACTTTTCCCCATTCCTTCTGTGAATAAAGCATCTTCCTCCTTCTTGACTTCAAGAAAGTCATGCTCCTTGCTTCAGCTCCAGGTCCCAGATCAAGCAGATAGAATGCAAAAGGAAAGTCTGCTAAACCCCTGCTGCCTAGACATAGAGCAAGTTCCTTTGTTCAGTGGTTCATATATATATACACATTAGTCACAGACAGCAGCTGTGATGGGATGGACATCTTACCTGTAGTAAAAGATTCATCAGGACTCTAAGAACATGTTCATATGAGGTTTTTTTTTCTCTGAGGTCACTCTTGAGTAGTTCTAGATAATCAAAAGCAGAGCCTGACACGGGTTTCCCTACCAAATTTTGATCCTTAGGTTCTCTGCTATAACTCCCACATGAAATGGTTATAATAGTTTTCCTTTAGCAACAATGGCAAACAATGCATGTCTAATCTCACTCCTCAAAACTGCTAAACCATTTTTGCCACAACTATAAAAAATTGCTTCAGGCAGGCACCCAGCAAGCTAAGACACAATCCAGTGGTGAGTTTAGTAAGGGTTATAAACAATGAAAAGCAACTGAGAATAGGGATTTATGATGGGATGTTTTCAGGACAATAGATGTCGTGTGTTTTTAATGGTTAAAAATAGAAACGAGATCCAAAAGTGTGTTCCTTCTTCAAAGAGAATTCAGAGTCAATGCTTTAGGCAGTGAGCTGACAAAATGTTTGCATGAATTCGCACAAGTCAGCTGAAATAAACATCAAAAATGTGATATTATTCCCAGAGCTTGCTTTTGCTTTTAATTAGTCTAACACTGTTAGAAATAACTAAAGATGATCTTGGTGATCAGGGACAAACTAGAGACTTGTCTGGTTTTTATGCCCTTCCAGTTAAAAAGTAAAAATAAAACTGATTTTTAAATTAGTCATATTTTTGTCAAGAAGAAGTTAATGTGTAGCAGAAGATGCATCCTCAAAGTATGTTTCATCCTTCTAGTTCACATAAAAGCCTAAACTTGACTGGGAGAGGAGACACATTCCACATCATATTGTTTGCTGGAGTGAAAAGAAGCTTCATAATTTCATAACTGAATGAAAGCTTCAGATAATCCTGTTGGACTCCAGTAGTGTCTTAGGCCACTAAACTCCATCCGCCAACCTGCTAATCTCAAAATTTTCTTAGTTATTAAGCTCCTCAAACTGAGTTGACCAGACACAGTCTGTTGGCAAAAAGACTTCAAAACGTGTTTGAATAAGCTGTCTGAAACATAAAATTGTGTTACTTTTAATTATGCTTTTCCAGTGTCAGGCAATGATGCTAGGCTTCATAAATCATCTTAATAGCCTTTATTTACAGAGAGTGTTACAAGCAACAAAGAATTTAGCTTGAGGTATACCATATCTGGCAGATTAATCACTCTTTTGTCCTACAAATTGACTTGCAAATTCAGAATAAATTTGACCTGGAATGCACCTCAAATTCTCAGAAATCATGTGTTATATTTTTCCAGCACATTGCAAATTAAAATGAGAAGAGCACTTGTGTTTGCATTAGGAACACTGAATGTCAACAAGTACTGTCAACTGATGAATCTCAGAATTTAATTCTTTAAAGGGCAGGAGGAAGCAGCTTTAATTTGCTTCTCCACAAACACCTGGTTTAAAGATTTATTCAAATATGTAATATTTTTTAAGACCAAATCATGATCACTTTTACTCTGCTGGACAATTTTGATGGCTAATTACTTCATTATCCAGATATAGCTTCACTGCAAGGCTCAGGTTTGCCAGTTCCCTTTGCTTAACATGCTTTTATTGCTGGGAAAGACTGGAGATCTAAAGGAGCTGTAAATCATAAAAGAATTTCTAGAGTTTTATTGCACAGATCATAAATGGTAAGAAACATGGTTAGTGAACTCACAGGCACAAATTTGTTAGATAAATTACTTTTATTAAAACACATTGGTCTTTACTGAGAAAATTTACCAAACTTATTTGTCAGATAAAGAAAATGTATTTGATTTATATGGTCATACTAAGCAGAAATACCAAGCAGAAAGATTCACTTTTTATGACAACAGATATATCATTTTTTCTCATTACAATAGATTAGCTTTAAACAATGTTTTTTATCCTAAATGACAATGAAGGTATGTTAAAGACATTACATAACAATACAGAAGACAGTAAATGTATTTCCAACTGACAAAGAAACAGTATTTTATAACTGTGACAAAATGGGAAACCTACCAGGTTGTTTGGTTGTTTTCAAGAAAGTGATACCTTAAACACAAGTCCTCAAGGCTGATGTTTTGGCATATGTTAGTGCCAACAGAGATGACAGACTGCCCTCTTTGAGCACACTGTGTCGTCGTGTCAGACTTTACCTAGGTCACATGAAAGAACGGTTGCTGAGTATTTTGAACAGCAGATCAGAGAAGAGAAACTTCATGACAGAATACCTGAAACGGATATGTCTTGGCTTTACCAGACAACTATTTCCACATGTACGGATAGGTGGGGAGGTTCCATTGTTGCTGCCCTGGATAAGACAGCACACTCCTGCAGAATTTTTAACCACAGCGGAAAAATAAACTTGTTACAACATGAACTCAATTTAGAAGACTTAGCTTAGCTCATAAAACAAACTAGGCACAAAAATATTTTTTGTATTACTGTGTGAAAAGAAGCTGTAGATGAAACTAGATTATTAGGTAACTCTTCTGTCACGTGGAGTAGTTTTGAAGCAGTGTTCACTTTGCGCATCTATCCTAAGTGAAAACACACCACTGAAATCCCTAAACTGAGAAAGGTCTTCAAAACGGAGAATGCCTGATTTCAGATGGTCCCTGTTGAAATTCAAAATATTTTTTCCGTTTTTTAACGGAAAAGAGAGTACTTTTAAGGGATGGACATTGCTATTCTGAGTCATTCTGGCCTACTAAAATTTACTAATTTAAGAGAACAGGTCCCTCCTTTTTTTATTGACTTCAAGGCTATTTGAAAAATTTTCAGTAGAAACCGTGATTTCTGTCAGGAAGCAGACAAGCTGCGAGTTTGTACTTTGTCCCGATTTGAAAGTTCATACCTGGATGTAAGAGGCACAGTTGTAAACTCATGACACTCCTGACAATCTCCAATCAGAACGGTTCACCTGACAATGTTTTTAGTCTAGACACAGTCTGTAAGTTTTGATTGACTAGAATTAGAGCTCACTGTAATAAAGAAATAAAACTTGCAACAAACTGAGCTTAAAAAAAAATACTGTGCAGATTCTTTTTTTTTTTTAAATTGGGTTGAAAAGGTGGGGAAAGAGTGTCCACTGGCGGTGACACCAAAAGCTGCGCGCTGCAGCACACCGCGGAGGCCCTGCTCGCCCGAAGCATTAGTCTGCTCCGAGGTCCGGAAGACATGCAGGCAACAAGGTTCATGGGCACTTTAGAGAACACTGACAGCCCCCTGACATCTGTGAACACCTCCTGGAAATGTGTTTTCTCCTCTTTTTATTCAACTCTCTGAGCAAGGAAAAAAAAGCCAGAAATACCGGAGGGTTTTCTCTCAACCGTCTGCTTTAAGCCTTTACTTCACAGCCGGCCCCTCAGTTTTGAGGCGCACTTACAAAACCCGGCTCTAACCAGAACCAGCGAGAGGGCCGTGCCGCCGCCCCCCTGCCCGCCGCCGAGCGCCCGGCACCGGCCGTTAGCGCAGCCCGCCGCGCGGGAACGCTGCCGCCCCGCCCCGTCAGGGGTGCAGAGGTGCTCGACCGCTGCCCCCAGAGGCGGCTGGGCGAGGTCTCCACCTCCCCGCGCAGCGCTTTGCCCGTGTGGCCGCAAAGCCGCTCCGCTCCACGTGGAGGGGGAGCGGGGGGCTGCGCCAACGCGCCCCGCGGCCGGACCAGGCACGGCGGGAAGGAGGCGGGAGGCGACCTCCGGGCACCCCTCACCACACCTTCCTCGCCGCCCTGAGCGGAGCCACGCCCCCTCGCACACCCCGCCCCCCCGCACGGCCCCGCCCCCTCAGTCCCCCGGCAGTCCCACGGGCGCCGGGCCGCGGGTGGCAGCGGTTCCTCCCCGCCAGCACCGGCTTCGCGCCTGCGCTGTACGGCTCCCGTGGAGCCGGGCCTGGCCGCCCGCGCCTCGGCGCGCCTGCGCAGCAGGTCGCGGCCGAGGGGGCGGAGCTGGGCGCTGCAGAGGGTGATGTCACCCTCCCTGCCCTGCCGCCGGCACCGCCTCTGCCCGGCGAGGGAGGGCCGGGAGCTGCCGGCTGTGGGTGCCGCCATGGCTGCCATATTGGGAAGGAAGTGAGAGCGGGAGGCGGCGGCCAGGAAGGAGCCCTTCCCTTTTCCCTTCTGCTTGGGCGGACGCAGGCTTCCCGGCGGCGGCGGCGGCTTGCGAGACCCCCGGAGCGGGCGGCGCAGAGGCAGCAGCGGGTGGCGGTGGAGCTGAACGTCCCGGAGGCGGCGGTGGCCTAAGATGGCGGACCCGGCGGAGTGTAACATCAAAGTGATGTGTCGCTTCAGGCCCCTCAACGAGTCCGAAGTGACCCGTGGCGACAAGTACATCGCCAAGTTTCAGGGCGAAGACACCGTCGTCATCGCGGTGAGGGGCCGCCCCGGACGGGAAAGGCGGGGGAAGCGCCGGGCAGGGGGTGGGGGGGGGGAGTGTCAGGGGGTCGGCGGGGGTCAGACACCACGGAGATGGGCGCGGTGTGAGGCGAGAGGGCAGGGCTGAGGCGTTCGGGAGCGCCCGCGGGCGGGGACGCCTTGGGGAGGCGGGGTGGCCTTTTGGGGGGGGGGCAGAGCTGTGGATGGGGCCGGCTGGTGTGTGGGCACGGCCGGGCAAAGAGCAGGGCGCTGGTGGGGGCAGAGGTCCCCGAGCAGCGGGCGTTGGGCTGTAGGGACACGGCGGTGGTAGCAGGTCAGGAAGCCTTGGACAAAGGCTTGCGGCGTGGGGCGCAGCGTGAGGTTCCGCTGCCGAGTCCGAGCCACAGGGCACGCTGCGGTGCGGCCACGGCAGGCGCGTGGATTACGAGGTGGAGAAGAGCAGGCGAGTCCTGCGGTGTGTCCCCCGGCTAGGCTGTCCCTGGTCCTGGCGACCATGACGAGTTTGGCCGCTAAATAGGTGCTCAGGATGCGTTCGTTGGAGCTACGGCCGAAGTAATTGTCTACAGAGAGTTTTTTGGGAGGAAAATGCAGAACAGGGCAGGGTCCAGTTCATTGGCGGTTGTGATCTGTAAATCAGCTGATAAGTTTTTTAAAAAATCAGAATAAACAGACCATTTGGCTTATTACGTGTTTGTAAAGGTATTTTAACTGAAGTCACCTTACAAAGTGTGAGGCCTGTTATAAAACAGTCTGGATGTTATAGGGGAGAAGATAATCCTTTCCTTTTTGTTCAGTGTGTCATATTAAGCTGCAAAGTGGAACTGGAGTATAAAATTAAAGTACAGTGGTTTATTGCCTGGTTTGGTTGGTATTGTACAAACACACTTTATTCCCAATGTTTGTTTTATTTTTACTGACTTTTAATTTGTGTTTTCATATAAATACTTTTCTCTCTAGAGACAATGCTGATTCTGCATTGCTGAAAGTAACTTAGATGTCAGTTATCTCTTCGAGTTTTGTTTTTTATATTCTGTTTCTTGATAGCTCTTTTGCACAGTGTCTGAAGTTGAAGGAGGCGATATAATAAACCACATTTTTTAGTATGACTTACTAAATACTAATGCTGTAGTCTGTTAATATTCAACTGAAATTGCCAATAAAATATGGAATTCCATGAGTCGGGAGTTGCGAGATAGCATGCTTGTGAAATGAGGTAATTTGGGTTTATTTCAGCTGGCAAGTTAGTATCTTGGAGTACACCTCTTCTTCCTGAGGTTGTACAGGTAAACTCCTCAGAGTAAGGAACCAAGCCTGGAAAATGCAAAATTTAAGTAGAACAAATGATCTCGCTTCCATCAGTGAATACCCATTCATTGTGACACTATATATTCTGTTTAAAATCCATGATTAAGTTTAGAAACCTTGGTGTTTTCTGACTTTTTAAAAATAATTTTTCCACCTATTCTTTCAGTAGTTCTAGTCTAAAGAGAACAGAAAACTTACATCGTTTAAATACTCTTTGAGTATACTTTAAAAATATCTAAAATGTCAATTGAGCTGAAGTGGTGCTATATCTGAGTAGAACAGTCTGATGGCATGCTCCTGAGGGATCATGTGGGGCTTTCTGCTTGGGGTTAATATTTAGTGTTACAACTGTACTTCAGAGCTTTCTGCATTGGTAAAAATGACAACAAAAAATCCTTTGGTGGTCCTAGGTCCAGGACTTGCTGTATCTGACTTTGGGAAAAATGCTCCCAAAATTATTATATTGGGTACCAGTGACAGTATTTGAGTTCTGTTTCACAAAATCTTAATAAAGGATTGATGTTCTGTGATTTTTGTTTCTATAATGGTGGATATGTGACAAGATCGATGTTCTCAAAGTTATGACTTGATTTTCTAAAACTGTTGAGACAATTACTTGAACTTGTGGATTTTTATTATTGTTTTTTAACAAGCTGATTGAGTTTTTACAAAGTTATGAGCCTTCCAACTTGAGGCTGTAGCTGGCTACCACTTGTGTGTGTGTGTGTTGTGGAATTGCCCAAGGGAGGATAGTAACAGAAACAGTCCTTCTCCTGAAACAGTTTCTAAACACATCCTCAATAAGCTGTATGTTTGGTTACTTTCAGCTGTTTGGTTTCTGTCTTTATTGCTACATGTCGTATTGGCTGCCTGTTGAACAGTAATTGAGCCACTCTTTTTTTTTGTAGCTGCTTTCCTGAGCTGCCCGAGGGACTTGTACCTTCTCTGTGCACCTGGGTCTGTGCTGAAACAGGGAAGGCTTCTTTAATAATACTTGGGAGTTGCCTGTAATGATAGGTGGGAGGTGAAATATAGGCGATGGTGGAAGCAGAGCTTACACCAGACTGCAGATTTGACTCCTCTTTGGAGGAAGGTGGGCAGGGAAACCAGTGACTATAACCAAACCCTCCTCCTTCCTTGACTCCCCTGTCATCTCTGAGCTATCTATCCTCCCTTCTCTTCCTAGCTCCTGTGTAATTACTGGCATGGTTGTCTTTCTGGACAAGTGAGTTTTGATTTGTGTTAGATAAAATACTTGTTTTAATTGTAGCTGGTGTGTGACAGCAATTTGAGGGGACATATGGTGTTTGTCTGTTTTAAAGAGCAGACTTTGGAAAAGTATTGTCCTTCCATGGGATGAAACTTTTTTTAACTAGTAAAGAGCTTTTAAATTATTAATTAAAGGGGGCTTCTTTCCATTTTAATATTTTATTAAATTTTTTTTGTAATGCCTCTTCCTGTTAAGTACATATAAGGGTTTTGTTGAAACAGATAATAGGGTGGCTTATTATGAGTATATGGCTTTTATGTTAAACATCATAAATGTACCTATATACAGAAATTGATAGCAGTTTGCTCATGGATTTCAGGTTTTTGAGTAAGACGAAACAGAGAGGAATAGCAAGCTTATACTATATATGATTATGTACTTTATTTTTCCAAATGTAAAACTGCTTGCAACTGAGTAGCTTTATAGTTCTGCATAACACGTGTGTAGTTCTTTCTTAAAAACATTTCTATACCTAGTCTTGCTCATCTTATACCAGTCCAAGAGATAAGATAGATTATTGAATAGGGTGACACTTGGATTTCGGACTGAAGCCTAAACTGAAAGCAGTACTGTCAAATGACTGAACTGGCGAGGCGTTATGGGCATTCACAGAAATGGGCAGTATCCCTCTGTCATCCAAATATTTCTAGTAATGATCATAATATATTCCTTATTTCTGTGGGCTTTAAGAAAGAATTGTGGCTGCCTACCTGTATTTTCATATTTGTTTAGAGAACTATTTTTTTATATGTAAGCTGTAACCCCTGTGATCCTTGAAAAAGCTTGAGACATTTAGCTTTCTTTTTCATTACCTTTTAAACTAGTATTGGATAGTAAATGAGAGCAAAGCTAGGTTTAAGTTGGGTTAGAATCAGATTAGTGAAGATCACTTGCTATTACTGTAGCTTTTTGCAGCAGAGTATTCAAAAGGAAAATATAATTCATGTGCGTTGCTGAAAGAAAGGCTGTGCCGGACCATATAAATGCAAGAAACAAGGTGCATTCTTAAAACAATGGGGTTTTTTTAATTATTATTTTGCTAGTGTGAAGGAAAGCACTATTTAATTAGAAACACATGAATAAAAATGCCTAATGTCTACAGTGCAACTTAAACATAAATCAGAAATTGTAATCTGTGGCTGAAACTATAGTTTTCTTTCAGTGTTACTCTCTTTTTTTTTTAATTTAATTCCATGAAATGGTGGATAGTATAGCAGTTTTTCAGATGATACTGATATGATGACTTAACAAAAAGCAAATATTCTAGCTTACAATAATGTGTAAAGGGAGAGCTATAGTCCCTGACTGCCGTACCACTTGCTCAGAAACACCTCACCCATAGTTGGTGGTTGTTCTGAAATTCAGTGACCATTTTTATGCCAGCAGTGCTTACTTTTCTCTTTAGAAGAAAGATAAAGCAAAGCTTGGCTGAAACTCTTGTTCCAAAATTTGTCTCTGTTTTGATGCTGGAAACTGAGTTTCCAGTTACAATTTTTTAAAAATAAAATTATGTGGTTTGGTACTTCTGTAACAATAAATAACTGCTGTAAAAGCTGATACATGAGCTGCAGTATTTGCACAGAAATAAGAAAAATAGGGCAGAAAGAGCTGAGATCCACTAACTGTTTGGTGTTGGCTGCAATTTTGTATGCATAGAGCTAGGGCAAGAAGAAAATCCTTTTTCCTTACCCTAAAAATAAAATAGTAATTTGGAACAGTGCCTTTTCACTCATTCGCGGTGTTGGGCTCCGTTAGGTGTGTCAAAGCAGCAATACCTTAGCTTAGTAATAGGAAGAACTGAGTCAGGTATTTGACATCATACTTTCCAGAAATTGTTCAGTGTGGGATTTTTCTTTTAACATATTTTTTGCTGATGGGAAGAATAATCTTTAATAAAGATGTGAAACTTAAAGGGGAGGTAAGCCCATTACTTATTACTTTAACCTCTTGCCAAAATAAGCTAACCATGGGTGAGTAAAATATTGCTTTAGCAGTCCATTCGAGCAAAAACCAGTAAAGAGCATCTAGGTGTGTTGTGGTAGAAAAATATGCTACTGATTTTCAGGTAAAATTTCACTATTGACTTAGCTTCAGATACTAATGCACAGAAAATAAAGTGAGCTAAGGTAGTGTTATGAGCAACTGATTCTGTAGTTTACAGAAAGTTACAATGGGAAAATGAAAGATACTTTAAATTATTTCTATGGAGAGAACCTTAAGTATTTCTAGGACTTTTAAGGTAAGATTTTAGTCTAGTTGTGATCACAGATTTTTGTGTAGTCTTCATTGGAGGTACTGAGAAAAACTCACTTTTCTGAAGAACAAACTCTCATGAATGCTCCAAATCTTGTATAATTTAGATAGGCTGAGCATCCTTTTATATAAGGGTAACTGCTAACTAGTCTTGAGTTTAACTGTGGAACTGTGTACTTAAACATAAACCCTTTATTAAGATTCAGTTTAACTACTGCTAAATCAAGTTGGCAGATGTCCTTTTTTGAGGGCTGTGAGAGTGTTTGCAAAGTTTTTGCTGTGGGACCACATCCCTTCAGTACAAGCAGCTATGGGAGCTGAAGTTGTCTTGTTGATAATTGACAGAACAAATGGTAGGAGTGACTGTAAATGTTGAATTCTCTCTGTTTGGAGAGAGGAAGTCAGAAGCTCTGGTTGTTTGCTTGATGTTGTGTGTTGCTTATTGGTCATATGTGTTAAATTTTTATTAGGATTTGAGTAACGTTGAATATTTCTGGAGTATGTCAAAGCAGTATCATATCATGGTAGTGACACTGCTACTACCACTGTTGTAGACAACAGTGTGGTTGTGCTTGGTAATGTTGTGTTGGTGTGGTAATGTTGCTTGGACCTTTTGTGTTTTCAGTTTTATCATAATATCTGATTGTTTACTACTTGAGGAGGAAAAGGCATCTGGTATAGAAGAAATGTCTGACACTTTAATCTTTCTTGATTAATCTCTTAAAGGTAATGAGGAGGCTTTCTAGGGCAGGGTAATCTGTATAATACTGTTTTAGCTTTGTTTACAGCAGAAAGTAGACTGTAAAGAGAAGTGATAAGACATAGCATAGCAGATGTCAAAGATGTGAAACCATACTGACTGGGAGCAACTTGTATTCTTAAAACATAATCATCCTTTGGCTTGGCTAAACCTACTTGGTTAGATATTGATTCGGTGATGGTGGAGCAGGGACATGCCTCTAATGTGGGTTTTTATAGGTGTGATAAATGTACTGTGACGAGGGAGGGGAGGGGAATATATAACTGGAGTTCTGAGTGCTTTGAAGTTGTATTATGGCTTCATCTGGGAACATATAATACTGAGGACATATAAACAAATATTCCACTTGCTACCTGCAAGGGATGGGGAAGTGACAAGTTGTATAAACAGGACCCCTCATGAGGATTCTTTTGGTCGGAATTATTAAATTTTGTGGGTATGTTGGTAGCAGTTCTTAACTTGAGGGAAATTGGAATTTGTCATGTGCCTAGCAGCTTTCACTGTATAAATAAACAAGATCAATTAAAGGCATTACTGCCCAAGTGAAGTCCTTGCAGCTTGGTTTTCTGTTCTTACTAGTCCATGGCATTCATCATATGTGCTATTCTTTGTATTAACATTTTGTAAAACAAAAGGAACTGTAATTATGTGAGGTACTGTAATTTGGCTCTGTTCTCTTATGAAGGCATTTGAATGGCAGTTAGAGAGTAGGTAGTCTAAAAGTCTTCTGTGTCTATGGGTTACTCTCAAATTAGTAAACGTAACTTTCCTTTTACACAGATTAAAGAATAGTTCAATTCAGTCAACCTTTGCTTGGCAGAAGAATTAAAAAAAAAAACCAAACAAAACCCCAACCTGTAAATGCTAAATTTAAAAATTTAGAGAAAGCAAGCTTTTTCAGAACCTGCTGCAAATACCTGTAGATTGCAGGATGGTTGCAGACTAGTGCAGGTTGTACCTACAGTTCTTTCTAAACAAGGCATCTTCCTGTACCAGAAACTAGGCTTGTTATTTTTTTATAATTTTTTTTAAAGTTGGATTTCTTTGAAATGAATAAAAAATAAAATTTGCTATTTGGCATCAGAAATATTCTGTAGCGATATATAAATACACAATAATGTATGTGTGTACATTGAAACACATATACTATGCAAAATAATGTTTGCATTTTAATGTACTTTTCTGTTCGTGCAGTTGTCGTGCTCCATTGGGAAAAGCAAAGATCAGATGTGATGGGATCTGTGAGAAATAGTGAGTGTTGTTAACAGTTGCTGCATAGACGGTCAGAAGATTGTATCTAGGAACTTTCCCTAATTCTTGTAAAATCAATTTAGTTGGAATAATCGTTATCTGTATATTTTCCTGGAGCAATAATTTGGAGAAGAGTTTAAATCTTACAAGTACAAACACACAAATTGCTAATGCTGCACAGATTGTTTGCAGTGACACTGGACACTATAACTTTCCTCACTATGTTTTTCCAATGCTTGATGGTAAATACGATCCTCCAAAATGGTGTTATTTCAGCACATACAAATATGCAGAAGAACTTGAGCATGAAACAGATCTGATCAATGTTTTGTGGTGTAGATGACTTGAAGTGTGTAGTGCAGCTAATGGATATTTGTGAAGTTGGAGGCTTTTTGAAACGTCAGCTGCTAGTGAGAAAATGTATAGCTAGTGTTATATTTTCTGCAGTTACTTACCTTTTTATGTAACATGTTCTCAGTCTTTGTTTTCTTACCTCAGGGTTACTTGAACTTGTTAGTTGTTTGTCTGCTGGTGTATGTAATGGCCTCACTGGTACCTGTAGAACAGATGAATTTGAGGTGTGTTTGAAGCGAAAATGAGTAATCGAGAAGGCTTGTGATGTCCCTGCTGTGAAACAAATGTTCTGACAAACTTCAGCACCTTAGGGACAGTTTCTGCCTACTGAGTCTTGTGGTTCTTGAGTGTATTTACACAGTGAATGCTGTAATTATTTTTTTTTTTCCTGAGAGGGAGCTCATCCACCTGAATTCAAGCCCTCTCAGCAGACAGATGTGGGTTGAATCTAAAAAGCTTTGTTTGGTGTTATGCTGGACGTTATTAAAAGACAAACGGAAGGTCAGGCTGAGGAAGGGAATGTGGTGGGTGGGTGAAAGATGGAAGCTATACTTGTTTCTTTGCCAGGGAGGCCGTTCCAGAATATCCTTGGGGGAGGATGATAATGAATTAAATATAGGCAAAATGGAGCACTTAACAGTCGTGGTGAGTTTAGCAATGGTAACTGACCTAGGTCCCTTGTAAACCTTGCCTATCTACTTGGCTACCTACTAAATCAAGCTCTGAAAATGCTAAAAAAATTTGAACTTCATAAGACGAGCGTAATAATTTATATCCTAATGGATTGTCAGCTGCTTGGAACTGTGTTATCAAAACCTCTTCTTTAAAACAAAGCAAAATCCAACATTCCTTTCTATAAGCTATGTTGGAGCTTCTTCTTACATGTCTTCCAAAGTGAGTCTTCAGTGAAAGGTTTCCTTCCTCCAAAGTGGCTTTTTCCTTCTGCTTATGGAGCTTTATTTTAAGGAAATCATATATGGGGAAATAGCTCTTATGCTGACTGTAGGTGATCTGAATGGTTTTTTTTTTTTGTTTGAGGTTTTTAACAAATATTACAAGTCAGATACGCTGTGTGATGTGGTATAAGCTGTTTTTAATAATTTGGGTTTACCAGAGTAAACCTGCTACCAGAGTAGAAGAGAATAAGGGATTTTCAGGTGTGCAGACTAGGCATTGGTTTACCTTCTAAATCAAGTAAATTGAGGTCATGTGGCAGAGGAGTTTTGGAGAACTATTTAGATTGCACTTCAAAACCAAGTATATTTAATTCAAGGCCTAAACTTGTAGGCAAGCATGTGAAGATTTAGGCAACACTATGTAAACTGCTTTCCTTGCTACAGTTTTCAAGTGCTTAAAAAACCACAAAAGATTGGGCTGAGGCAGTACAAACTACTTCTAAACTATATGAACAAACACCTTCCAGTTCTGCTTCCAGTATCTGGTTTTCTAATAGCTCTTCTGTGTACTTTTTTTCCAGTCCAAGCCATATATATTTGACCGTGTTTTCCAGTCAAACACATCACAGGAACAAGTGTACAATGATTGTGCTAAAAAGATTGTCAAAGGTAAGATGGAACAGCAACTTTGACGTCCATGCGAATATGAGACACTTCCTTACGGTTAAAGTTGAAAACTGATACTTCTGTTGCTCGCTTTTACCTTCTGAATGTTTAATAAGAGCCAGCATGGATCATTGCAGTATAAAATCATCCTGTAGTTGAGCTGATAAATTATATTAGTGGTTAACCTGCTGTTTCAGTCGATTGCAATGTTTGGTAACATTTACCTGGCATGTTTTGGTTTTGTGGTTTTTTTTGTTTTTTTTGTTTTTTTTGCAGTTCTCTGCAAAAGATTGTTTAAAACAAATTGTCAGAAATTAATCAAAATAACAGTTATGAGTAGGTTTAGTTCCCCCCTACAAATTTATGAGTGAAAACATCCTACATTAGTTTGTTTGGAGGAGTATAAGAGGAACGGAAACTTGTGAAATCATGTGTATGCTATAGATCTTTTCAAAGCTTGTTTACTTAATACACAGTTTAAGGAGGATTTTTTTGAATGTGATTTTTAGCTTCACAATTAAAAGTTTAAGTGTGAGTAACTGCTGTGCATGTCAGGGTGTACAGTTTCTCCGAAGTTGAATTGTCAGAATTGGCCTAGTAACTTCAGAAAATCAAGTCTTATCACAAAGAAGGTTATACTACAGTAAGTTGTTGTAGTAAGCAATTATCTAGTCTCCTGAAAATAAAATTGTTTAATTTCTTGAGGAGATCAGTAATAAGTTGTAATTGAAACAACTTTCAAAACAACTTTAACAAAGCCTTGTCAGAAACTCCTGAAATACCAACTAAGAGAAGATTGGGAAAATGTAGTGTTTTTTTTATAATTAGAAAAGTGAATTACTGTGGAAAATCCATGCTGCTGCACGTATTTAACCCTTTAATGATTTAAATAGTAATCAGGATTAGATCAGAAGTTTGCTCCTTAAAAACTGGAGTTAATTGAGAATTGTAATGCTGCCCCCTTCCTCCACCTAAAACTCTGATCTCTGTTTCTTTGTGGCATTGCTAGGCTGTGCTACATCGTGTGGCAAATGAGCTCTAGTGGGTAGTACAAATGGATTACGGGTGTGATGGGGTAGCAAAGACTATCCCATTTGGAGTATCTCATGCTTGGTTTTGGAAAATAAAGTTTGCTTGCAGGATGTGATTCTACAGTAACTGACTCATAAACAAACCAACCCACCAGCCCCTCAGCCTAAAACTTTGTGTTGGTTCATTCATAATTTGAAATATAAGCTTACAGCTAAAGAGTAAGACGCTTGAAACTTACAGCTTAGCCCATTCTCTTCCCGGTTAGACAATTGAACTTTCCTGAAGGCAGAAAGTATTACAGCATTCTCATGTATGGTTTCTTCTTCTGAGTTATCAAAGACTATCTGTTCAACCTGGCAGTTGTATCAATTTCCTTTTTATTCCTGCCTCTGAGGTCCTGATTTTTCTGGTTGGAGGAACAGGTGCTTCTAATACAGTTAACTTCTACAATGCAGTTGATGATGACTTAATGCATTAAAAGGGGTAGGGAGGAACACCTCCCTCCCTCCAACTCTAGCACAGAGGTCCCAAACATGGAATGATTTAACTTGCTGAACATTTTAGGAACTGCCTGTTTACATTCTGTTTCATTTGACTTTCCTTTAGAAGAAGGAAATGAACCTAATGAAAATACTCTTTCCTTTTAGATGTACTTGAGGGATACAATGGTACAATATTTGCTTACGGGCAAACATCGTCTGGAAAGACACACACTATGGAAGTAAGAAATCTTAAAATAATTTTCCTCTTAATGTCACTGTCATCTTTTTTCATCACAATAGTCTTCTCTCTCTAGAAATGTCTGCTTGTTTTCATCTTGCAATTTTAATTTTCTTTCCATTGCAATCTTTTGATACCCAAAATGTTTTTTTAGGACTGAGAATGGCAATTATTGTATTTTTTCAGCCCGCAATAGCAGGATGAGAAACACAAGAATAATGTTAATAGTACCTTTTCACTTTTAGTAGTTTGGGAGATTTCTGAGGCTGTTCTTTTCACTCCTTGCAAGTGCTGGGCATAAATGGATGGTCAAGACTTTCCTTTTTAGATAAAATAAGTCCATCATACCTGTCAGCATTTTGAAACTAATTTGTCTGTTAACTGTTTGTTTTGCCTTTGGGCATACTGTATGTGATGTTGGATTCAGTATGAATATTTCGATTTATTGTATCTTTTTTCTAATAAGGGGAAGCTTCATGACCCGGATGGAATGGGTATTATTCCAAGAATAGTGCAAGATATTTTTAATTATATTTACTCTATGGATGAGAATCTTGAGTTTCATATTAAGGTAACTTTTCTTCATTGTTACTTTATCTGTATTAAAACTGGAAGTAGTCTGTGGTTAAATGGATGTTCTCTATCTGTTTCAAATGCCTGTAACTTGAAAAATCTAAACGCCAGTTACTTCTGAAGTAACTGACTCTTCTTAAAGAAGAATTACGTTAACACTTTAATCTTGTTTTCATTAAACATTGATGGTAGCTATGCTGATAACCTATGGCAGTGCTGATAGTGCTTGAACCTTTAGATCAGAATAGTTTCTTCTTAAAGGTGTATTTTAGTTCAGGCTTAAGAACTTAAGCTAGATGTGGTATTATGTGGGAGGTCATAATAATCATGCTGGATCCTTCTGATCAAAAAGCAAAGCATTTTTGCTTTCTGATGCTATATCTTTATTCCCCTTCCCACTTCTAGGTGTCATATTTTGAAATATACTTGGATAAAATAAGGGACCTTTTGGATGGTAAGCCTTTTATTTATATTGAACATAGAAAATAAATTGTTCTGGAGAGAGATATATTAAAAAAAAAAACAAACGAAAACCACCAAGAAAAAACCAAATCCCCCACAAAAACAAACAAAAAAACCCCCTTATCCTGATACTGAGATAGGTATGCAGAATGCTAATAACCTATGATAACCATGATGAGGGTGTATCAAAATGAGAAAGCATGGAGCTAATCTATATAATATTACTAAAGCTGTAGTAGTTAGTAGGTTATTTCATGTATATTAAGTTTTTATAAAGTGTTGCTGAGAAATAACATCTGTGACTCAGACATGTGTTGCTTACCACTCTTCATTTTGCAAAGAAATCGTATATACTTTAAGTTTAGAACTTTTTCTCTTCCAGTTTCAAAGACCAATCTTTCTGTTCATGAGGACAAAAATAGAGTTCCCTATGTAAAGGTGAGCATCACTCTGATATGTTTTCATCTTTCACTCCTCTAGTGTACATCATTTACTTCTGGCTTGTTGGTGTGGTGGTTTTTTTGCCTTTTTTTTTAAGGGTTGCACAGAGCGTTTTGTATGTAGTCCAGAAGAAGTTATGGATACTATAGATGAAGGAAAATCAAACCGACATGTAGCAGTTACAAGTAAGTATTATCTTTTGTCTTCTTTTAGTGCTTTATTGATTTGCTTCTCATATGCCTTAAAAAGTAGGGATGACAAAAAGAGTGTGCTAAATAATTCAGGTTTTTGAAAGGGTCTAGCATAAACAGTTTCAGCATGTCTTTTAGAAACAAGTATTTCAATTCATTTCTTGTTGGATGTTACTTAGGCTTGGATTGAAAGGAGGAAGTAAGTGATGAGTGAGGAGCTCTGAATCATTAGAGAAAAAGGTGTAGTTCTGCATTAGGAATAGTGCAAAACCAAGTTTGTAGAATTTGTTTCAGTTAACCTATGAATCTGTAAGTAAGCACTGTGGCTTTGTCTACAGTTGGCCATTCTGTTGCTATTCTAGGAAAAAGCTGGTCAGAATATATATTCAGACATATGCTGCACATTTAAGCAACATCCCAATGTCCCAAGCTTTTTGACCTGTGCCATGCAACTGAGTTGCAAGAAGCCATGTCTCTGAATTCCCACAAGAAGCAGGATTAGGAAGTGACAGAGGGGTTTAAAAAAAAAAAAAAAAGACAAGGAAAGATGAGGTGCATGCAAAATAATACTTCAGTTCTTCGCAACTGAAGTGACTGTCAGAAATCATGGAGAGCCAGTTTGAGGGTGAGTTTCATGATCTTTCTGTGTCTGGTTCTTTATTCAGGAAAAGAAAGAATAGACAGTCATTAAGAAAATAAAAGATTTTTCTTCTCATTTCTTTGGTTAGGGATCAAAAAATAAAAATATCATGTTCCTCTTAAAGAATGACTCAGTCCTGCACTTCCACTTTGTTGCTTCTGGGTAGTAAGGTTCTGAAGTGGGGACCAGACTAAGTAACGGAGAAAAAAACAGAAATTTGGATAGAAGTATATTATTCTATGTTGAGCTGATTCTGTGGTATCAATAAGCTGGTTCTTTTAGGCCTGTTAGTTTAAAAGGAAGAAGAAATAGGCAGACGTTCTCCTTCAGATTGCAGTCAGCTTAAATTTTGTTAATGAATTAAAACCATTCTATAAATTCAACAAGTCTTGTTTACCCTGCATATTTCACAGCAAAGGGGACAGCAGGTATTTAAACCAGAAAGGGGGTGAGAGGTTGTGGCCATCTAGTTCAAATTTTCACAAAAGGATAACATGTGATACATCATAAATCTACAAAAAAAAAAAAAATACATTCTGGTATCAGAATGTGAATGTGCTTTCTGTTCTAATAGAGTAAATGAATCGTGTGAAATCCATAGTTGACAGGCTAGCAAATCTTATCAGTGAGCTTATGTGGTATTAATAGAAGCCTAAGGGAGACCGGATCTTTGTTACTCAATTAGATGACACTATTAGTTTTATTGTCATTGAGAGACTACTCTATACAGTTTCACTAGCTTTAGATATGTTGCTTCACTGTGGGAAGATACTGTTTTGTTAAGTTAGTTTGGTTGTACAAATACTTTTGACAATTTATATATTTTGGATTATAGATATGAATGAACACAGCTCCCGAAGTCATAGCATTTTCCTTATTAATGTAAAACAAGAGAATACTCAAACAGAACAGAAACTAAGTGGAAAACTTTACCTTGTGGACTTGGCAGGTAGTGAAAAGGTAATTCTAAATTTCTTTTTCTGCTCTGAAAAACTCCGGTTATTCTTTACAATCAAATATTTTACATTAATGTAATACAGATTGTTCAGTTGTCATCTCTGAAGTGTTTTAATTTTGACTTTGAGATGTGGTTTCTGAATCCTAGTCTGGGCTGGCTGTTAGGTACTACCTCTTTAAGCTGATCTGCATTTCTGCAGTGGGGGTTTGTAAATATGGAATACGGTGGGGACATAGGCTAGAGCTGAGTGTCAGTATCTGTGAGAGCAAAAAAGTGTGCAGGTGTGTTGGCTAGCCAAGTACTGGAATACAGAGTTTTATGGATGTGGAATAGCTGAATTTTCTCATGTATTAGTACGAGATTTCTTAATTTGAAATTCTGATTAATGTTGTTTAAAATGAGAGCTTGCTTTCCTGTGTCAGTGGCTTAAAGCAGGGAAGGAAATAAGTACCATTTTGCTTATTCTTTATGACTTCCTATAGACTGTAATTAGCCTTTTAAGAGATGTATTTTTGACCTTCTTTTCATCTTTGCTTCTGGGTTTATCCCCATCTTTGTCTCCAGCTTTTTCCAGTCCTTTCTGCTTGCTGTTGTCTTTCCTCATGTCATTGTTCTATGGCCTTATTGTTGTCTCTGATCCTGTGTTTATTCTGAAATGTGTTTCTTAGTAATGTTCTTTTTTTCTTAATGCTTTCTGTTTCATTCTCATTGAAGTGAGAACAAAGTTAAAGAAAAGAGCTGGGTTGCAGATCTCCTTTCGCTGTAGTTTTGTTCCTTTCACTGTTTATTTCAAACTTTGCTTTCATGTTTCTCCCAGTCTTTTTGAAATACATGAGGTTTTCTGATGCCTTGTCTTGGGTTGGTTTAAACATAGGCAAATAGAATTGCTTAGTTGTAGTCATGATCACAGCTTGGTGAGAAGAATAGTAAAGGGAGGGTTATAGAACTAGAGGTCAAATTCAGCTCTTGAGGCAGAAGAGCTAAAGTAAATAGAATGGTAGCAGGGTAGATTTTTTTTTTTTTCACATATCTGCTGATATCTACTTAAGTTCTTAGAGCACTCGTGTAGGTCAGATTCAGCCTTTAAAATCTGTTCTCACAAATTCTTGCTAATATAGACTCGGTTATATTTTCTGGGGGGTGGGTGGTGGTGTTGTGTGGTTTGTTTTTTTTTTGTTTTTTATTTGTTTGTTAAGGATGACCTCTGGACAAACTATTCGTAATGCTTATTTCCTTTTACTTTAAGGAATTCAAACTTTTTGACAAACTTCAAACAACTTTTGGAGTTGTTTATTTGATAGAAGTTTTTAACTATACATGTATCTTCTATGAAAAGGCTTACTTGCCAGGGAAAATATTCACTTCAGTTTAAAAAAATCAGAAACATCTTCAAACACAGATTCTGAATGAAAAATGGATGGTGAATGAGGGAAAGAGTCTGAGGAGGAGTTTGCTTATTCTAATCCAGCTTGCTTATGGGTACCTCATAAAGTCAGGGAGACTGACTTAAAAAGCAGAAAATTTACTCAAGTCTTATTAAATGTGGAAGGTGTTTTTTGAAGATGTGTTTAGTAATTTACTGAAATATTGTGTAGGTTAGTAAAACTGGAGCAGAAGGTGCTGTGCTGGATGAGGCCAAGAATATCAACAAGTCTTTGTCTGCTCTTGGAAATGTCATCTCAGCTTTGGCTGAAAGCAGTGTAAGTGTTCTCTCTTGTATTTTTATACTTCAAGGTTAAAGGTTTGCATCTCTGAACATGAGACCAGTAAATAATTTCTGCATAATATCAGTGATGTGCGTGGAGCCTTTTAAACTAACCCAATTGCATCAATGCCTTGCAAATGACCGTTATTCTTGTGCTGTGTTGACACTCTTGATTAATAAAGTTATGTTTAATGTTGAGGCACTTAAGCATCATACTGAAAGTTTTCTTGTACTCTAGAAGTTACCAAACATAGAAGTACAATTTCATGTCATCCCATGTGTGTTCAGTCTTAGGATTTATGAATTAAAGTAGAATTTAATGTCTTTCTAATAAAGTTACACCTAGCAAAAGCATAGCTCTTCTTTCAACAAATTAAATATGTGTCTGAAAAACCGCGGCTGATTCATTTAACCATTTTCTTGGTAGACTTATGTTCCATATCGTGATAGCAAAATGACCAGAATCCTTCAAGATTCATTAGGGGGTAATTGCAGAACCACTATTGTTATTTGCTGTTCTCCATCTTCATACAATGAATCTGAAACTAAGTCTACTCTTCTGTTTGGCCAAAGGTGAGTAAATGACTTAATATTTTGCTTTTACTATGTTCAGAAATAAATGCAGAATGAGAAATAAGTTACTCTGTTAAGATTCCTGAACTAAATTTATTAAATCTTTCTTTCTGTAATTCTTCAGTGCACATATGGCTAAGTGTTGTGATCTATCCTATATTATGTAAAAATCTATAAACTGGGCAGGATCCTGAAGACTCTGTATTTCCAGGAGGGCAGTCTATAATTTGGTTTAAAATGTGGTTTAATGTATAGTCTTGGAGGGTAATTAATACTCTCTCTTTTTTTTTCTTTTTTTCCCCTAAAGTGGGAGGAGGGAGGAAGGAGTTCTCCCCTGTTAAGTTGAATCCTTTATTTGCCAGGAGAGCCTGTCCTCTGCCACCCTTTCTTTTACATCTTCTGGTCTGTTTCCTGTATCTAGCATTCCAGTAACATTTGAGTTAATACTTCTAAATTCCTATGTCATTTGTAATTGATGCAAATGGTGGATGAGCCAACTCGGAGAGGAGCGCTGCTGGATCTTATCCTCACTAACAAGGAGGGTCTGGTTGAAGAGGTGAAGGTTGAGGGCAGCCTTGGTTGTAGTGACCATGAGATGGTAGAGTTCAGGATCTCATGTGGCAGGACCAGAATAGCTAGCAGAATCACAACCCTGAACTTCAGGAGGGCCAACTTTGGCCTTTTCAAGCAATTGCTAGGGGAAATCCCATGGGACAGGGTACTAGAAGGTAAGGGGGCCCAAGATAGTTGGTTAGCATTCAAGGACTGCTTCTTCTGAGCTCAAGATCAGAGCATCCCAGCAGGTAGGAAGTCAAGGAAGGGTGCCAGGAGACCTGCATGGTTAAACAGGGAACTGCTGGGCAAACTCAAGTGGAAGAAGAGGGTGTACAGATCGTGGAAGGAGGGGCTGGCCACTTGGGAGGAATATAAGTCTGTTATCAGAGGATGTAGGGAGGCAACTAGGAAAGCTAAGGCCTCCTTGGAATTAAACCTTGCAAGAGAGGTCAAGGACAACAGAAAGGGCTTCTTCAAATACATTGCAGGTAAAGCCAACACTAGAGGCAATGTAGGCCCACTGATGAATGAGGTGGGGGCCCTGGAGACAGAGGATAAAAAGAAGGCGGAGTTACTGAATGCCTTCTTTGCCTCTGTCTATACTGTTGGAGGCTGTCCTGAGGAGCCCCGGACCTCTGCGGCCCCAGAAGAAGTCAGGATAGAGGAGGAATCTGTCTTGGTAGATGAGGGCTGGGTCAGGGACCAATTAAGCAACCTGGATGTCCATAAATCCATGGGCCCTGATGGGATGCACCCGCGGGTGCTGAGGGAGCTGGCGGAAGTCATTGCTAGGCCACTCTCCATCCTCTTTGCTAAGTCGTGGGCAACGGGAGAGGTGCCTGAGGACTGGAGGAAAGCGAATGTCACTCCAGTCTTCAAAAAGGGCAAGAAGGAGGACCCGGGTAACTATAGACCGGTCAGCCTCACCTCCATCCCCAGAAAGGTGATGGAGCAACTTGTTCTTGGTGCTGTCTCTAGGCACATCAAGGATAGGGGGATCATTAGGGGCACTCAGCATGGCTTCACCAAGGGGAAGTCATGCTTAACCAACTTGATTGCCTTTTATGAGGACATAACCTGGTGGATAGATGATGGTAAAGCTGTGGATGTGGTCTATCTTGATTTCAGTAAAGCGTTTGACACGGTCTCCCACAGCATCCTCGCAGCTAAACAGGGGAAGTGTGGTCTGGATGATCGGGTAGTGAGGTGGATTGTGAACTGGCTGAAGGAAAGAAGCCAGAGAGCGGTGGTCAATGGGACAGAGTCCAGTTGGAGGCCTGTGTCTAGCGGAGTCCCTCAAGGGTCGGTACTGGGACCGGTTCTGTGTAATATATTCATTAATGACTTGGATGAGGGAATAGAGTGCACTGTCGGCAAGTTCGCTGATGACACAAAACTGGGAGGAGTGGCTGACACACCGGAAGGCTGCGCAGCCATTCAGAGACCTAGACAGGCTGGAGAGTTGGGCGGGGAGAAATTTAATGAAATATAACAAGGGCAAGTGTAGAGTCCTGCATCTGGGCAGGAACAACCCCATGTACCAGTACAAGTTGGGGGCAGACCTGTTGGAGAGCAGCGTAGGGGAAAGGGACCTGGGGGTCCTAGTGGACAACAGGATGACCATGAGCCAGCAGTGTGCCCTTGTGGCCAAGAAGGCCAATGGCATCCTGGGGTGTATTAGAAGGGGTGTGGTCAGCAGGTCAAGAGAGGTTCTCCTCCCCCTCTACTCTGCCCTGGTGAGGCCGCATCTGGAATATTGTGTCCAGTTCTGGGCCCCTCAGTTCAAGAAGGACAGGGAACTGCTAGAGAGACTCCAGCGCAGAGCCATGAAGATGATTAAGGGAGTGGAACATCTCCCTTATGAGGAGAGGCTGAGGGAGCTGGGTCTCTTTAGCTTAGAGAAGAGGAGACTGAGGGGTGACCTCATTAATGTTTATAAATATGTAAAGGGCAAGTGTCATGAGGATGGAGCCAGGCTCTTCTCAGTGACATCCCTTGACAGGACAAGGGGCAACGGCTGCAAGCTGGAACACAGGAGGTTCCACTTAAATTTGAGGAAAAACTTCTTTATGGTGAGGGTGACTGAACACTGGAACAGGCTGCCCAGAGAGGTTGTGGAGTCTCCTTCTCTGGAGACATTCAAAACCGGCCTGGACGCGCTCCTGTGTGATATGGTCTAGGCAATCCTGCTCCGGCAGGGGGATTGGACTAGATGATCTTTCGAGGTCCCTTCCAACCCCTAACATTCTGTGATTCTGTGAATTTATAGCTACCCATTTCAAATTTGATATTTTGTTAGGTATCTCTTTTTTGCCACTCTGTTATTAATGCTTCATCGTAATACTCCAGTTTCTGACCACTAGATTTAATCACTTCATTTACTGGAGCACGTTACAAAGCTGTCAGCATTTTACTTAGTTCATCTGGTCTTCTGTGTTAGCGTACCTCTTCCACTTTAATTCAACAAGATAGTTTCCTACTGGTCCTTTCAGAGTAGTTTTTTTATTATGGAAAGTAGACTAGATAACTTCAGAGCTTCTTAAAAATCTGGCGGAATATGAGTAGTTAATGGGTGTGGACTAATGACTGCATTCCACAGCAGTGGAGGTTTTTTGGTCTCCTTTTAGAATCTGGGAGGTTTTTTCCTTTCCTCTTAATATTTCTTGAATGAGCTCTTGGGAAGTGTCTTCCAGCTGCAGCTATGTAGTTTCACTGCCTCATGCTCTTGACTTCCTCAGGAGTTAATAAAGTATGCTTGTATCTCAGCTACCATGGTTAGTCTGGTATATTAATTCAACCTTCTCAGGATGTTAAATTCATGGTGAAACCCTCAGCTGTAGTAACTGAAGGCTGGATAAATATCACATAACTTAGTAGGAAATCATGTGTCTTTTGGTAGTTATCAGGCCCAATCAGATTTGCAGAAAGATGCTTATAGGAGTCATAATATGAGGGAGGAAATTTCTAACTATCATTAAGCTTTTTTCCTGTTTTGGTCTTTGGGGAGTGGTATTTGGTAGTAGGAGACTATACAGAAAAAATACTGAGGTAAGTGAGGTATGGCACTGAAGCGAAAACTATATGCTAACTTCATGAAGGTATGTTGTTAGTGCCTGTAGTTTCATCTCCAAAGCTGATGTCTTTGGATGAGATTTGCCTGACTGAATGTAGACAATCACATCTGAGCTTTATAGCTTGTACACCTTTTTGGTTAATGGAGATCTAGTAACTGGATTTTAGGTTGAAATGAGCTGTTTCTTGAATAAGCTAGATGGTTTACACCCTAAAAGTATTATGCTTTCCATTAGAGAAATGTTTGCTAGGTGTGGTGAATGCTACCCTTTGTTCAAAGCTGTGCACTGCTGTGCTGAGTTGAATTCTTTCAGGTGAAAGTATGCAGCTGAATTCTTTGAACTCAAACAGCTAGAGATTTTTCAGCCTTCCTGAAGTTTATTGCATTGCTCTGTCCATTAACACTTGTATCAATCCAATTTAAAGAATAGTAAGTTGACAGGGAGTAGAAATAAGCTTTTGGAAGAGGTGGGAATGTTTACACTTTCACCGGTGATATGTAGAAATTTTATTGAATAGCCTTTAATTCCTTTCTTTAAAAATGAAGTTTCAAAGCTTTTTGCTCTTTCTATGTAGAGCAAAGACCATTAAGAACACAGTCTGTGTCAACGTGGAGCTCACTGCAGAGCAGTGGAAGAAAAAGTATGAGAAGGAAAAAGAGAAAAACAAGACTCTGCGTAACACCATACAGTGGCTAGAAAATGAACTCAACAGATGGCGGAACGGTGAGAAGCAATTATATTTTTGTTCTGCAAACTTTAGGCAAGACACTGAATTAGTCTTCAGGATACCAAAAATAATTAAGAGCACTATGCAAGACAGTGATAAGAATATTAAAGCTTGGATATTAAGTTGACATTGGAACTACTGTGTTGCAACTGGAACAACTTCTAATAATCACATAATGGCAGAAATGTCTGAAAGTATATTGGTGTTGGGTTCTTCAGCACTTGGTTTACTGTCAGAGCTAGAGTTATGTACATTCTAAAAATTTTATTTTGAGGGACAAAAAATGATATTTATTGTAAATGCAGAAACTGAGTAAAGTATTTCCTCTGGTTTGGCTTTCTAATTCAAATCAATATCATAAGATCTTGTCCTCGTTTAAAACTCAGACATGTTATTAGGCAAAAAAACCCACCCAAACCCCAAAATTGCTGACAGTGCAGAATGTATGCCCATTCTTTCTTCCTGAATAATTAACTTCTTATCGATTTGAAGTGTCTGGCAAAATGCAAGTTATATACAAAGCCTTAAATTCAGGAAAGGAGGAACGTAGGTCATACTTACAGATATATTTTGGAGTTTGGCAGCTATAGTAGATGATTTTGCGGTCTTGGAGATAACTGCACCACATCCTGATATAAATCTGAGAAAAATGGGGTCACTTAAATAAGTTTGGTAGGATGTGATTTATTTTTTTTTAAACCTTTTATTGAGATGGTATGAGGCCACACCTGAAATGTTAAGTATAGTTCTTCCAGAATATTGACACAAGATACTGGAGTGTTGGAAAGAGCCCATACCTTCCAAGGACTGCATAAAATGTTTTGTAATAAGACACTAAGGAATTTAGTTTACCAGAGAAGTGCCTTGATTAGCGTATGGTATATTTTTCTATGTGAAGTCAGTAAAGTGTTCTCATCAGAAAAGGCTTAATGAATACAAAAGGATAAAAGTGTAACTGAAAAAAATATTTTAAATTAGAAGCAAAGCAATTTAAAAGTAAATATGGCTATCTAGCAAAACAGACTGCCAAGGGAAAAGAAAGGATTTTCTGTCTTCAGGGCATGTTAGGTGTCTTTCTAGAAGATACTCTTTGATATGAGATTTGGAGCTCATAGCAGAGTACCTGGGTGAAACACAATGTTCTGTGGTAAGCAGGAGATAGTTTGGATGATCTAGTGGTCATGTTTTTACCAGGTAATCATGTGAACTTGATTGCTTATTAACCATGGAGCAATACTGTTAGTAGGGAGTATGTAATACTTCTCAAGGGTAACTTTGTGGAAGATACTTCATGGCTGACTGTACTAAAACTTAAGTATATTATTTTCTTTTAAGGGGAGACTGTACCAGTTGATGAACAGTTTGATAAGGAGAAGGCCAACTTAGAAGCTTTTGCAGTGGACAAAGATATTACTGTTATTAATGATAAACCAGCTACCACAATTGGAGTAACTGGCAATTTCACTGATGCTGAGAGAAGAAAATGTGAGGAAGAAATTGCCAAACTATACAAACAACTGGATGACAAGGTATGCCATTCTTATTTAATGTAAGACTCTTGGAAATATATCTTGAACTATACTACATAATATTTAATTTGCCAGTCTTCATTTGTTAGTACAGCTTGCTTAAGTATTTGCCAGGAGTGCCTACTCTGATTTTGAAGCTCTGATTAAGAGAAATCAAAACTGCCTTATCTGGTGCTAAGTGAGTATCCTTTCTTAGTTGCTTTCCCCCGCTTTGCCAAAACTACTAAAAAATGTCCTGAAAACTAAAGTATCAGTACATAAAAAAAAAAGATAAAAATGAAAGTTAGGAAGTTAATGAGAATCTTAGGCGATATTTCTGCTTTCTGGTTGTAGAACATTCCTAGCTGATTGTTTGCTGTACCAGAAAAAGGAAAAGAATGAGAAAGCAGGAAAATGAGTAAATTGAAGGCAGTAGTTTTTTCCTTCCATGTTATGCATATTTTATTTGAACATAATTTTAAACTTAAGCAGTAGTACTAAATTTGCAGAGGAAAAAATCTTTTAGTTAAATCTTAATTGTTTCTGGGAAGTTGGAATAACTTGGAGAAGACTTGCAAAAACACGGGTATAAGAGTTTTGTCTTTGAAGCATGGTGTTTTACACATATATGCCAAGTTAGGAGCCTAATGGATCAGCCACTGAAATAAAAAGGATTACTTTTTTACTTTTATTGCTTTCACTTGTGCAATTGTCTCAGAATGTGGAAAAGTTAGATGCCTAACATCTACTCTCTCTTAGATTATTTTTCCTGAACAGTATTTGTCAGTTTATTGAACACAGTCTACTTCAACTGCAGGATGAAGAAATTAATCAGCAGAGTCAACTAGTAGAAAAACTGAAAACACAAATGTTAGATCAGGAAGAGGTGAGTTTCACTCTTGCATCTTTACTTTTGTTTGTATTTAAAGAAATTGGAGGTGTTCTGAATAGGTCACAGTTTATGATCAGGGAGTAGAATGACAGCTTACTACTGTACAATAGTTCTCTTTTATTCCTTATCTAGATGCTCTGCCTGTTCATTTCCCCCACTTACTGTGCTAATGGCTAAACTTAAACCAGTTTGCTTGAACCTTAAGTATCCATGAAGATTGAGGGAGTGGAACATCTCCCTTATGAGGAGAGGCTGAGGGAGCTGGGTCTCTTTAGCTTGGAGAAGAGGAGACTGAGGGGTGACCTCATTAATGTTTATAAATATGTAAAGGGCAAGTGTCAAGAGGATGGAGCCAGGCTCTTCTCAGTGACATCCCTTGACAGGACAAGGGGCAACGGCTGCAAGCTGGAACACAGGAGGTTCCACTTAAATTTGAGGAAAAACTTCTTTACGGTGAGGGTGACCGAACACTGGAACAGGCTACCCAGAGAGGTTGTGGAGTCTCCTTCTCTGGAGACATTCAAAACCCGCCTGGACGCGTTCCTGTGTGATATGGTCTAGGCAATCCTGCCCCGGCAGGGGGATTGGACTAGATGATCTTTCGAGGTCCCTTCCAATCCCTAACATTCTGTGATTCTGTGATTCTGTGAAATATTCTATGTAAAGACATCAGTGGTTGTTTTCCCCATGCAAAGTTAGCAGTTTGTCAAAACTGAAGATACCTTGATTTACCGTAAGAAATCTGTTTTAAGGTTTACTTTTGGTTAGTTGCTGTACAGAGAGAGAAGGAGGAGGAGGGAAATGTAATGGCCTAAAAGTAATGAAAAAGGAAGTATCTGTGTGTTGGTTCGGGCCGTACTGGCTAGAATATTCAAACAATTTGTATGCGCATGTTGCCAGTGATGTAACTTAATTAAATGGGTAAAAGACCTATTAATAATGAAATTGTTAATTTTATTTAGCCAAGATATTAGAAAAAAGAATTCTATATAGCACAAAGATTTAAAAAAAATATAATCTTTGTGTACATGGCAAGAAGGAAATGGGTCGAGGACTCAGGAAGTTGGAGCTACTGTTTGATCTTATTTAAATAAATAAATCTGCCTCTTTAGCAAGTGTTCACTTTGTCTAGTTATTCTTCAGCAGCTAACAGTGTTAAAATGCTGGAAGATTAGTCCCAGCCTGTCAACAGTTTCAGACTCATGAGTAGGGTTCAGTGGCTTTTTTGAGAACTTACAGTATTCCATGTGCATTTCCAGTTGCTGTCCTTTTGTCTTGATTTGTTATCACTTCTATTTTTGAAAATACTTTAAAAGCTAAAGAACTATGGATATAGATGATAGTGATAAATTTAATTGTTCATTATACTCACTGTACCTGTCCTTGTCATCCGTATTGCATGATGGTAGACATTAAAAACGTAGATATAAGCTACTGTAGTAGCTAAAAGAATTAATAAGATTCAACTTACACATGGAATTTTCTTGATGATTGTTCGTTGTTCTAATTTTTAATAAATCTCCATCAATGTTGCAGCTTCTAGCATCGACTAGGCGGGACCAAGACAACCTGCAAGCAGAGCTGAATCGCCTTCAGACTGAAAACGATGCCTCTAAAGAGGAAGTGAAAGAGGTGCTACAAGCCCTTGAAGAATTAGCTGTCAATTACGATCAGAAGTCTCAGGAAGTAGAAGATAAGGCCAAGGAATATGAACTGCTTAGTGATGAACTCAATCAAAAATCGGTATGAAACTGGGATAAGAAATTACTGACAGCCTTCAATGTAACTTTTATTGCCTTACCTGTATTTATTGCTTGAAGTCATTTAAAGGTTTTTCACGAGGGAAAATGGGAGCTTAAGTCTAAAATTTCTTTAGTTCTAGCAAAAGATGATTTTCTAAAACCAGTAAGCTTCAGAAAAATGCACAGTGACTGTTGACCTTGATAGCTCTCATCTTTTTAGTACCTATAGCATTTTACTACCTGAAGACTCTTCAGAAAAATCCTAGATGTCAGAAGTTAACACTTTCATCACATGCTGGTGATCTGACTCAGTTTGGTTTGTCGTTCTGGTGCAGTCCTATCTTGATGCCTTCAAAAGCAGGCAATTTATTTTACTTTCTGAAAAGAGTAGTACTGAACACTGAGCACATATTCCAGAAGGTCACCCTGGTGAAAATACAGGTGCAGCATCAGTCCCATAGGATGAATAGCATACACCTCCTCACATACCTGCATAGTTTCTGAATTGACTGACAGTTTTTGTAGCCAATTATTTGGCAGATTCAATCAGTTTTAAACAGATGATACTCTTCCCACTATCCTAAAATTCTAAGTACTGGAAAGGATCAGCATGTTTGCTGGCATTGCAGACAGAATATGTGATGGTGCAAGTCTCATTCTTTGTTCTTGAAGATGAAAATTGAGTGGGTCTGGGTCTTCTAGTGAATGTGGCTTTCAGTTTTCAGTTAGTAAGATTTGACTAGCTGGAACACTGGCATTAAAATCGATCTTCACAAGATCATGAAAATTCTCTTTAAACTTCTAAGTATTCTGAGCTGAGTAATCTTTATTGGTAATACATCACTTGAAAGTTGTATGATCTCTGGTCTTATTATGAGCAGCATTTAAAATTTGGTGGAATAGGCTGGCTGTATGCGTGTGATTCTGAAGTGTGTGGTTTGTTTTTTTGGGGGGTTTTGTTTGCTTGTGTTGCTGTTGTTTTTAATTAGTTTATAGATAGTCAAATGATTCTGGATATTATAACTAGTGTCCATCGAGTGTCATGAATAATTCAATCCACAAGAAAGCAAGAACTTTTCTGAAGTGTAGTAAAATTAAGACATTTCAGTGTTCTCAGTCTGTCACAGCTAACCCATGCAGTAACCATCCTTTGGCACCACTGGCTGAAACTTTCCTGCTGTAAAACTTCTGGCATTTTTCTAAAACTGGAGACCAAAGAACAGACAACTTTTGAGTATGCAAGCTGCAGAGCTGCAGCCATTACAACCACAACAGCTCAAACTAGCTGAAAAACTGCTCTAGAGTAAGTGTAGTGCTTATGAACTCTTGGAAATGGGTGCCAGTTTTTGATTTGCAAATAGGAAAGAATTAAGAGCTCTGCAGGCAAAGCTGAAATTATTTTCTTTTGCCAAAAAGTGTTGGACTTGTTGTCCATGTACCTTTTTCCTATAAATGCAATTCTCTGCAATATTTGACCATATATAACTCTGGTGTTTAACAATGTTGATGTGAATTTTGTTGCAGAGTTGCAAGGTTATATTTTGAGCTGAAGGCCTCTCTCCCCAGTACTTTACATTTCTTTCAGAAGAAATACTGTCACTCTAGACCTTCTAGATTTTTACTATGTGGTGTATTCACATAGGTTGATACCAATCTGGTTTTAGACGTGAAAATGGGACATTACAGTAGGCAACCACATGTTGCTGTATTTAAATAAATAGTATGAAACTAGTTATAAAACCAAGAGTGTGTTCCATTTATTAAAGTGTAACTTCTTTTACTGTAGGTCACTCTAGCCAGTATAGATGCAGAGCTTCAGAAACTTAAAGAAATGACCAATCATCAGAAGAAACGAGCAACGGAAATGATGGCCTCCTTACTAAAAGATCTTGCAGAGATAGGAATTGCAGTAGGAAATAATGATGTCAAGGTAAGGATTAGTCAGTGCAATTTTTAGTGCCATGTATTACACACAGACATTATGGATAGGTGGGGTCAGTTTTCTTAGTATGGTAAAGATAACCATGGTAGGAAGCCTTGTGTATGTTAATAATTCGGCCATAAGCTTCTCCATTGCTCATACTGTGACTTAATCAGGTCCCGAACAGAATTTGATTATACAAAGACAAGGAAGATCAAGGATGACTTTTCTGAAGTAGTGTTTTCATTCATACTGTTAGACTGCTATATGAAATGGTCATAACCAACAGCATCATCTTGGAAATCTAATGCTGACCTACAGTTGCAATCAGGATGATACTTATATTAAAGTATATAATCTTTATACTTTATATAAAGTATAAAGAAATAAAAGGAACTGAAATAAAAGCTAAATCTAGAAGTTCACTGTAGGACAAGAATGTAAGCAGTGTTAGAAATCTATACTGAACTGTATTTCCCTCTTCAAGTGACTCATTGCCTTTGTGCAAACTTCTAAATAATCAGAAAACTTTTTTTAAAAAAAAAAGTTACATTTTGATGTTTAAATGCTCTGATTATCAGTCAAGGTGGGGGATGTGTGCTGGGCACTAAGTTGCTCCAGCTCATTTTTAATTCTGTTTCGTTATCTGAGCTTTCTAAATGTGTCATTCCACACTTTGCAGCAGCCTGAGGGAACTGGCATGATAGATGAAGAATTCACAGTTGCGAGACTGTACATTAGTAAAATGAAATCAGAAGTAAAAACAATGGTAAAACGTTGCAAACAGTTAGAAGGCACACAAGCTGAAAGCAATAAGAAAATGGAAGAAAATGAAAAGGAGTTGGCTGCCTGCCAGCTCCGTATCTCACAGGTAAATGTTGCTTTACAGTGTGCTTCCTAAATGTTCTTTTGAATTCATTAACCTACGGGGGGAAAAAAAAAGTTGCAATTTCTTTTTAACAACTAACAAGGTACATCGTGATCTAACAGCCACAAGACTCAGCTGTATCCTCAATACTCTCCTTGGTTTGGATGCTTCTGAGTAATTGTGTGACAGGATGTCAGAATTTCTGCTTTATGTCTGTAGCCTGATAATGCTTTTGTAGCACTTGTATGAGTGCACATATGTTCTTCATCACAGGATCATTTACAAATACAAGTCTTACAGAAGCAGTGGCTAGTGAGCACTCCGCCTACTAAGGCAGCAAGTTGGAAGTGGGAGAGGTAGCAACAGCACAGTAAAATTACAGTAGGCTTGCTTAGCAGATTAAATTTACTTCTAATGTGAGAAAGGCCATTTTAATGCAGTAGTTAAAAAAGATTAGTAATGTGACTTCTAACACTTCTCAAAATTGTGATCTACATATGCAATTTAATTTTTCTATATTTTGTTTAACATACAGACAGTCATCTTTTTTAAAATCAGGAGATGTATATTTCAGTGCAGTATTTTAAATACAGTGGGCATCTCTTGCCTCTGATAGTATTTAACATTCAAAGCATCTCTTTTCCCAGCCAAAAATGTATTTCATTTCAACCCAGAGAAGCTGTGGATGCCCCCTCCCTGGCAGTGTTTAAGGCCAGGTTGGATGGGGCTTTGAGCAACCTGGTCTAGTGGAAGGTGTCCTTGACTGTGGCAGGGGGGCTGGAACTAGATGATCTTGAAGGTCCCTTCCAACCGAAACCATTCTATGACTCTATGATTGATTCCAATCCAGAATAAAGACATTGTCTTACAAGCTACATTAGAGCTACTTGAGTAGTCATAGTCATCTTAGAGTTTAGTTGGCACCGTTTTTGTTTTGAGGTCAGGTTACTTGTTTAAAAATAAGTATAAACTGTTTATGCAGATGTAATTCCGTGGTACCTAGTTCCAAAGTAAATGAATCTTTCCATTTTACAAGCATGAAGCCAAGATCAAGTCATTGACTGAGTATCTTCAGAATGTGGAACAGAAAAAGAGACAACTGGAAGAGTCTGTGGATTCCCTTAATGAAGAATTAGTTCAACTCCGAGCACAGGGTAGGAATTGCCTCCCTGCAACCCACCTACCACCATCATCATTTTAAGTATATAGTGATAAATAGGGAATTGTTCTGTTCTCTTTAGATTGAAGGGCAGTGCTATAGAATGTTTTTGTGCTACTGAACTTGTAGAATTAGTCATGGGGAAAGCATGTTTGCTATTTGAAAGAACTGCTATGGATAGGATTAAGATGTTACTGATTTAATTGATCTTTGTGGTGGGAGGGGGCTTCTTCCAAATTTTAAGGTGTTGGGAAGGGAAGGGGAATTAACTCCATCTTCCATGTGATCACCTAGTTACCTGGCTGAAATGTGTTTTTCTTTCTCTATTCCTGCTAGAAAAAGTCCATGAGATGGAGAAAGAGCACTTAAATAAGGTTCAAACTGCAAATGAAGTCAAGGTGAGTTAACTTCATTGCTTTTTTTTTTAAAAAAGAAGTGAAGTATGGCAACTTCTTAAAGCATATAATACATACTTTTTTTTCTAATAGCAAGCTGTGGAACAGCAAATTCAGAGCCATCGTGAGACGCATCAGAAACAAATCAGTAGCCTAAGAGATGAAGTTGATGCAAAGGAGAAACTTATCACTGAACTTCAAGAGTAAGTAATTGTCATTATTTTGGTAGTGCCAGACTTCTCTGAACTGTGTGCATACAGCAGCACAGTACAGTGGGAAGGAGGTGGCAAAGGTTTCCTCCAGTCTTTCTAACTTGTGTTGCTTTACTGAATGGCATGTCTGACAGGTTCAGTTGATATAATATTTGCTTTCTGTGTTCAGCCAAAACCAGAAGATGATGCTTGAACAGGAACGTCTTAGAGTTGAGCATGAGAAATTGAAAGCGACTGATCAGGAAAAAAGTAGAAAACTGCATGAACTGACGTAAGTGATAATGGTGCATAAAACAAATGTGTGTGGGAACACTTACATTTTAAAAACTAGTGACCTAATATGATAAAGTGGCTCTCACTGTGTGATATGCCTATTAAAGAGAGAGGCTCCAGAGCCTTTTTGAACTTTTTAAAAAACTTTGAGCTGCCTTAATATTTAAAATTGGAAGTCAAATTATGAAAGATACAAAGGCCACAACTTTTTTTTTGTTAGTATGCTGCAGGTTGGAGTAATTAACTTTTCAGTTTGCAGCTAAGTGTTGCATGCTTGAAGACTGGAACAGGCTTGTAACAGTTCCCTTACTCTTTTTTTGGTTCTTGTGCAATTTAACTAGTTAGGTGGTTCTGACTGCTTATTCTTGAAATTAAACAGCTGCATAATTCATTGAGTAACTAAATACACTGCATTAGTGAATTAGAGACTGAAAAGTTAATGCAAAAATTAGAATTGAATTCTGCTTGCAGGTAAGTATCCAAGAGTCAAGCTGAAAAACAGTTCTCAACTTCTAGAAAACTGACCGTAATCTCCTGGAAATGTTTCTGGGTATCAGTAGTGACCCCTTTCTGGCATATATGAATTTATCTTTACAGAAGTTAAAAGTACATTATACTTAAAACATTTTCAGAAGTGCAAGCTTTTTGGCCATGTTTAAAAACACACAGTGGCTTTCAGGTTTTTATCATAGAATTTGAAATAATCAGAGGGACCTGATTGGTTTGTACTGGTAATCAATAAGCAATGCTTACTTTTTTCTTTTTTTTGTTTTCTTTTAGCCTTACTGTGAAATACAGTGTTGGTTTAACTGACTAAAATTTTAACAGTACTCTGGTCTTGTGAATCCATCTTATTCTGATTTATTTATATGCCACAATGATTACAAAAGTTACATTAGTTGCAGTAGTTTTTCTTTTCTTGTAAGATTTGATATACATACCACATTACTGCTTCTCATTTAGTTGGCAGGCTAAACTGTGTATAGCATTGATCCCGTAAAGGCACTTGCTATATTAGAAACTTTCCTCTTCAAAACACTTGCAAAGAAGCATTAAAAATTAGTTTGGTATTCTGTGTCCTCCACCAGCCTTTTTGAATCCAGTTATTTTCCGTTCTATGTCATAAACGTGCATGGCAAATGACAGGCCAGAAACAATGCAGATTATTCTTTTTTGTTTTTTGTTGTTTTTTTTACTTCAAGAGTTGTATAAGATGCTTGGAACTACTTTTCCAGTAAGGTCTGGAAAATGGATAGGATGCTGAGATATTCTGTAGAATATTTTATTACCTGAAATGTTTAATCATTTATCTGTGAACTAGTAGTGGAACTGGCTGAGTGAGGAGAAATTTCAAGAGGAAAAGAAGCTTTTTGGCCACTTAATAGGAACACTTCATTTTCATGCAGTCCCTGGCCTTCCTATTCCAACCTCGAGTCATAAAAAGTCCAGATTCCTTTCCTGTATCCTGTCATCTTAGTAATTGCACTGCCTTACAATTCTGAGAGAGAACGTTAGCAGTGCAGTAAATACTTTCATGTTAGGTAGGAAGGCGGAAGCTCTATAAGGTGATAATCATTAAGCTATATTCCTGTAAACTGACATTTTTGTTTATGATGCTAGCTTTGGCAGATGTGTTGGGAGTGAGGTGGCAGAACAAAACAAAGTCAGTCCTTAATCTGTCATGTAATACTTATCATCTCAGCTGATCAGAGCTAAGAACATTTGTAGGATAAGATCTCCCCAAATATTCATCCTGAACCTGACTCTGAGTCTTTCTTTACCTATTCTAGAAACTTACAATTTATGCATCTGAATGTACTTGTTTGTATTGCTTCAATATTAAAAGTACTTCCATCTTTTCCTCCTGCAACTCCCCCACTCCCACCCCACCCCATGTGGACTTCTAAGCATGGTGTCATCTGTTGATTACATCCTTAATTGAGGACTTCAACTGAAAGACATTTTTCATTTGTACCATATAGCATTTATCACTCTAGTCTCCTAAGACATTAAAATTTCCAGTTTTGCTCAGATGTTTCAGGATGAATTTGTTCTCTTTTAGGGTTATGCAGGACAGACGGGAACAAGCGAGGCAAGATTTAAAGGGTTTGGAAGAGACTGTGGTAAGATAGTCAGAATATATTCCAAAGCAAATGTCAATACTTGCTTCTTTTTTTCCTTCAGAAGTTTTTTGGGTTTTGTTTTGTTTTTTTTTTTTTCTTTAATTTCTTCTCCTTAACTGTAGGCAAAAGAACTTCAGACTCTTCACAATCTTCGGAAGCTGTTTGTTCAAGATCTAGCTACTAGAGTGAAAAAGGTAACGTGCTATAGCGAAACTTGGCGTTTCTAAGAATGCTACATAAATTTCAGTTTAGAACTAAATTAGGAATTGATCTTTATGTGGTGTAATTTTTCTGGCTTAATCTTAATATGCAAGTTCAGATTTGTACTTGGCCTCCTTTCTCCCTCCCCATGCCTTTGTTACTGCAGAGTGCAGAGATTGACTCGGATGATACAGGAGGCAGTGCTGCACAAAAACAGAAGATTTCTTTCCTTGAGAATAATCTTGAACAGCTTACAAAGGTTCACAAGCAGGTACAGTGAGGCTTAATTTCAAGTTTTAATTAAAAACAAACTACTTAAGCTGCACTATTATAGAAGTGACAGAATGCATATTGGTCATAAAGTAACTTTTATAATTAAATACTTCTACATCTGGAGTGTGTCTCTTGATACAAAACAATAGACTAAAGTTTTCCTGTAAATTAAATTAATAGCTGTTTTCAGTGCATGTGGGTATGTAACAAAATAGCTCCATTTAAACTGAACAAGATCCGAGTTACTGTTTAGAGTTAATATATCAGTCTAGGGGATACTTACCTGTCTCTGACTGAAGAAGAATGTAGACTTTAAGTGCCTGTGTTGGGTAGTGTGTTTAGATTTGTCTTTGCTTAAGCTTTTAGTAATGTAGTAGCCCTACTGCTTTGCCTGTTCGGGGGTGGGAGGATGTGTGGTTGCCTTTCTCTGTGAAGAGAGATACCAAGAAAATAATCAATTCCGGTTTTGTAGCTGGTACGTGATAACGCAGATCTTCGCTGTGAACTTCCTAAACTGGAGAAGCGACTTAGAGCTACAGCTGAAAGAGTTAAAGCTTTGGAGTCCGCACTGAAGGAAGCCAAAGAGAATGCTTCTCGTGATCGCAAACGGTATCAGCAAGAAGTAGATCGTATAAAGGAAGCTGTAAGATCCAAGAACATGGCCAGAAGAGGACATTCTGCGCAAATTGGTTAGTACAGAATCCCTTGCCCCCTAAAGCTTTATCTGTCTCCTGTTTTTTTTGATCTTTGTGCCTGTGTGCTTCTTTCAGCCCTAGTTGGAACTGCATCTGTGAACATGGTGTATTTTCTACCATGAGTTATATTTTGGTTAATAGACTGTAGGTGTGTGTGGGTGGTGGTGTATGTTTGTTTGGGGTTTTTTTTTATTTGTTTTAAATGGATCTCTTCCTGGTAGCTGGATTTTTGTACGTGCTGGGAAAGGCTTACCAACCTAGAATTCTAGCCTGAATGTGTGTTCCATTTCCTAGAACAAAACAATACACTGAATGTGAGTCTTAGTCTGTGACATCATTCCAATTCCACTCCAGTTTCTAAGACTAGGTATTCCAAGCAAGGAGATTAACCCATCACCTTCAACAACAACAAAATTGTCTTGCTGCCTCTTGATCTCGTGGGGGTAGAGGGGCAGACACAAACCCACAACTAATATCCTGAGATCCCTGAATTACCTTTTCGGTTCTTTGTTCCAAAACATATAGTACTCCATAGCCCTCCCTAGGGGAAAATAATGGAAAAAAAACCCACCGGAAATTGGTAGTAGCTAGTAGTGTTCCTTACTGTGTGGTGGGAAGGCAGTCATATTCCCTTGGTCCTCCACCTGCCATTATGCTGTCAAGTGCTGAGAGCCAAGAGGGTGTGTGACCTGTGGAGGACTTAACTGTGCCTATTACATTATTGTTGTAGAAGTAACTATGTGTTCCAGCCTTTTTGGTGTCCTGTGTCAGGACTTCAGTCATCAATACACTTCTCTTAAATGCTAACACAGCTGAAATGAGCATTGCAGTTAAACTTGCTCACATTCTGCAGGTCTGCAAAGAGCTGTTGCAGAATAAAGTTGTAATTTTTTTCTTGGCCACTTCAAATGGCAGCTTGAAAACAGGTGCTTTCCTGTCTCATCTTTCTCTCAAGTGATCTCCAAGGTAAACAATTCTTTAGTGAGCCTTACCACAGGTATAAAGCCTCTTGTGCTTAAATGTCTAGATGAACTAGTCATGTCTTACTTGAGATCAGCTTCCTATAAGGCAGAAACTGAGAAGTGTTTCTCTGATGCAGTTGCTACCTGTAGGTACTTTATATCCACTCTTACCTGCTGAAACTTTAAAAGCTTCTGTTTCATATTACAGAACTTTGTAAAGTCATATCGTTGTGTGTGTCTCATTAAGAGCTAGTGCAAAACTGATTGAAAATATAGTTTGTTTATCGAAGTGTATGCAGCTTGTGAATTACCTGTCAAAACTACTGGTTTTGAATTCAGTAATAGAACAAGTTTTGGTTTTATATAGTGGTAAGAAGTTGATGAAGCAGTGTTATCTGTGGAAAAATCACTATGCAGAACCACTTGTAGAGTGGAGTAACTAGTGACTTATCAATCAAGTAGATGTGGGAAATACAGCAGGGTATAATGATTCCTCACAGGAACATAAGCCGCATGAAACTTTGTCTAGGGATGTGTCTTATTTGAGCTCTGATTGCCAAGAAATAGGACTTTCCCAGGGAAATACATTAGGTGGGGCAGGTGATACATGTGAAGATAGTCGTTATCAAAAGCTTTGCTAGCTTTAATTCTAATAGGGACAATAAAAGCAAAACCTTGTCTATTTTTCAGGGCTTGTTATAGTTGACACTAATGTACTAGGTTCTCAGAATACTATCTCCTAAACTTGTTTTCTTATTCAAAGTGCATTCAGTTTTGATTATTACATTTGGGATACTGTAAAATAAAGATCAGTAAATTTAAATAGTCAAAGGTAAAATTGTGATGTGTATATTTAAGTCATGTTTCTTTTCATGCAGCTAAGCCTATCCGTCCTGGCCAGCATCCAGCAGCTTCTCCAACTCATCCAAGTGCAATTCGTGGTGGAGGTGCATTCACTCAAAACAGCCAGCCAGTTGCACTGCGTGGAGGTGGAGGACGGCAAGACAAAGTGTAAGTTTGTCTTGTAGGATTTTTTTGTGTGATTAAACCACTTTCTATTAGTTTTATTACAGTTCATTCCATAGCATAAAATAACTCAAATAATCAGATTAACTTCTTTTTTTTTTTCAGAATTTTATAGTTAGAGGAACAGTATACATGTATCATTGACTAATGCTGCTGCTGCTGCTTTTGTTATAAAACTGGTGTTTGTTGTAAAACGGTAGTTCTGGAGTTGTTCTGCTGGAGTAGAACAAAATGTGAAAACGGTCAATTGGAGACAGTTACCAGTCACAGCCAATAGCTACTGTTCGGGAAAGGAGGGGACAGTTTAAATTCTTTTGGCTTGCTAGCATCTTTTTAAATATGTTTTTCTTCAGAAGACATTTAGCAATGAAATAAAAAATGGACACTATTCTTACATTTATTTGCTGTTCTTACTACACTTGCACACTGCTTCATGTGTCAGTATTTTGGAAGTATTTAACAGAAGAAAATCATGTCTTCATCTGGTAATTTAAAATGTTAGCCTAGCTACAAATACAGTTACAGTTACAGTAATTGAAAATAATGTGTGCACTTACTTGAAAATATCTCTAATCTCCTAAGTAATTACATGTAGGCTGGTAGTTAATATGCTTAAGCTGCTAACAGAATCATGTCTCTTCTTAGTTAAAACCTGCATTCTGGTTGGTCTGTAGGTCACCAGCCGGTAATGCTTTGCTGCGTTCTCTGTCATCATCTTCACTTTTGAGTGTTTGTATAAATGTCTTCTAAGCATTCCTTTGTTTAAGGTTACCTGCATCATCCATTTGAAAATACTCCTAAAATGATTGTGTGATGCTTGGATCCTGGGCGCTTCTCTTCTGAAGGGCTCCAGAGCAGCTTATGTTAATCTTGTTTTCAGTTGTTTCTTTTTATTAGCTGACTGGCTTTTCAAAGCTTTCTCTACAATTTAGAGAAAAATCAGGCTGTAGTACTCATTAGGGTGCGTGGTTCTGTTCTCTTAGTAATTTGTGTTTGTAACATTTACTCTGTCAAGGCAATCAAGGTTGGAGACTTAATCAGTTTATCGTGCTGTAAATTTGTTGGTAACAGACAGTATTGCTTAAATGCTTTGCGTTGTATAATTTCTTATTCTAAAGTAGATGTTTTATTAGCACTTATCTGAGTGGTCTAAGAATTGGGCTCTTAACGGCTATGTAAATAGTGAGTATGGTCTACTGTAAATGTAAATAACTTGGCTTTTTTAGCTTATGAGGTGCAGACACTTAACTCTGTTATTTTTCTCATTTACAGTTGCTGAAAAGCAAATGCAGTGTGAGGAGGATTGGATATTGTGTAGAGGGAGTCATTCCATGACAATAATCTCTCCCTTTGGGGACTGTAGGATTATTTTTTGAAAATGTATAAATTATACCTGGCCTGTACAGCTCTTCCCCCTTCTACAAATTCTGCTAACTGATTCCTAAAAAAAAAACCAACTAGAGTGCAATTTTGGCGTCTTGAAAAATGGTATGTTACTTAAAGTGTAGCTCTGCTCATTACACAGTTTGTCTTTCATGTCTTAAATTTAGTCTGCACTGTGCCAAGCTGAATGTATGTTGAGAAAACCTTAGTTCAGATTTTCTAGCTTAATTTGTGTACATCTTACTGTCTTAGGGAATGTGCAACAGTGTTTAAGTATTCATTTTTCTCACTTCACATAACACTACATGTTCCACTGAATTAGAACGGCGCTCTACGTTACAGTGTTCTTTTGGAATGCTACGTAGAGCATTGGAACTAAATTGATTTGTACAGTATAAGAATACTGAAGTTGCTTACGACAACTGCCATAAAGCACTGCGATCACTACAGCACAGAACTAGAGTTCAATATGAGCAAGTAACTGTTATCTGATTAAATACCTGTTTATTGGGTAATTTAGAATTAAATATTGTACAGTAATAAGAGTAAACCTAAGTTTACAAAGAAGACTTTGGCAATGGATTATCCCATCTGTCCTGTTCCTGATTCTACACACAGTACAGTCTGGTGGAGTGAAAACATGCTGCTTCATTCTGATGAGCCTGTATCCATTTGTCTGTATCTGTGATGGTTCACTTTTGCTATTTTATAATAGTGAAATGAGCGCAGTCTAAAATTTAACTTTATATTCCACTACATATACAGTACTGGAATTTTTGGCTAAAATTTTAACTTTCATTTAAAAACAAGTTTTCAGCAACTGGCCAATGAATTCAGATACACTAATAAAGGATACAGCTTTTTAAAACTGATGTACCTGGAAATTCCAGAGACATGTTTAAAAAAAAAAAAAATAAATAAATAAAGTGCTACCCTGAATTGTATTTGTAATCCATTTGTAAGTAGGTATGTGGAATGTCCAAAGTAGTAGTTGTTGAATATTTTTCTTCTCTTTGCAATAAAGTCCTGTAAAGTGGCTAACAAAATGAAACTTTTTTTTTTGTTTGTTTGTTTTAGAGCTTCAGAACTCTCTCTGAGCTGAGTTTTAAAATTTTGTAGTATAATTTGCCCAACTTAATCATAGGGTTCAGCCACTATAATTTTTAGAACAGCTGCCTTCTGGATGGAAATTAGTTACCAGGTCTTGGAGAAAGAAGGAACTTAATATTACTGAAAGAATCCAGTTAGCTTTCCAGACCCAGTTGGTACTGCTTTGTGTGCTGGCTTGAATTTTTTGCTGGGAATTCATCAGTTATGTGGAAACAGTAGAGACTCTATGACTCTTTCAGACAGCAAATCACTATCAACTTTTATATTATAAATAGACAAAATATTTATATTATGATGGAGTGTAGTCAGATTTTAGACCTTGAACCACCTTTTTCTATATCTACAGTAGTCTGAATTTTTAATAGTTTGATATTTAAAGATTGAGTGTATCAGTTGGAAATCTCACTATTTTGGAGTTTTCAGCTTTTAAGACAGTTTTGTTCGTTAAGGCTGCCAGACACTCCAAACTTGTAGTTGTTTTAGAGCACGATTAAAGACAGCACACTGAGGAAAGAAAAACAAAGGAACAGCAAACTATTTTGAATGAAATATCTCGTAATGGAAACAGCACTGTCCATTATCTTTCTCAATGTTAACTACAGGTTTTCAGACCTTCATTTGTTAACATGCCATCATAAAAACAACAAAAACCCACTTTCTTTAAAATACGTTCAGATGAAGCAGGATTTTTTTCTCATGCCTGTGAATGGGGGCTTCATTTCTGTAGGTTATTATCATGGGGTTTGTGCTGAAAATTGCTGTGTTTAAAATTAAATGGTAACTAGCCTGTAGCTCAGTGTACATCATCTTTTTATATTTAAACTTTTTTTTTTTATTTTAAACCTTTTATGAAGTTTACCAAGAACTGCCTCTTAAAATGTAAAAAAAGAAAAAAAATTTTTTTTTTTTTGTTTTCTGGTTTGGCTGTCATGGGTCAGCCAGACAGGACAATTACTGTTTTTTGTAAATTAAAATATGCAGTCTATACAGGGAGTGTTCAACACTGCTGTTTCAACTTGCAGTCTTTGAATGGTTCTTATTTTTTACGTTCCTCTAGATCATATTTTTTAAAAGATGGTTTAGGATAGGAACGTGATGAAATAATATTTATTTCTGGTGAACAACTAAATTATTTACATAACTTAAATGCTGACTCACTACTGTGTGTAACTAAATTTGACATGAGAGGACAAGTCTACCTGTGGAATATGATTTAACTTCAGTACACTTAAGATGCATTAAAACAATTGGTTTGGGGAAGACGCCATATAGTTTTAACTTACCTGCATGCTGTAAATGTATTTGTGTTTAAATAAAGAGAAGAAAAATCTTTGAACTTTGTGCATTTATTCAGTCTCTACACCTGTTTGTTAATTGTCTCCATATAATAATTTTCACTTGATAGGTTTCATGAGCAGTTATCTCCATGTAAATCGTGATTACTTGTTGTCTCTAACCTCTTATTCCAGGTCTTGTTAATACAAGTAAGCTTTCCCACACACAAATATGAATGTTTAAGTCTTAATCTTCAAAAGACCGATCGTCATAGAAAAAACACACGAATAAAAAATCCCCAAACCAAACAAAAGAACAAGAAAGACTTTCAACAGTTGATGCCTGTGGAAATGTTCAGAAATTGATTACAGCTACAGTGTATCAGAATATGAACCCCTTCAGTCTGGGATTACTTTGGCCTCCCCAAAGGCATACAACTCTATGTATCATGAATATGCCAACCTGATATCCATTTTTAATGGCTTCTCTTGCTTGTGTATGTTTTGGGTTTATTTTTTGTTTGTGTTTGTGTTTTGGTTTGGTTTTTTTTAAAAACCATCAACTTCCACCCTGTCTATCTTGGATACAATAAGTGGCACACTTGAAAGAATTCTCCCTTGACATATGGCACAGACACAGGCATTCTTACAAAGGAAAGGTTTTCTCTTTTGCTCAAAGCAGCTGTTTTTGTTACCAGTGCACTGATGTCTGGCTTAGTATTCAGCAGCTTTTCAAAAAAAAGACCTGAAAAACAAACCCCCGAAACCTTCACCAACAAACCCAACCCTCCTCTCCTTAAGGTATATCTACAGGTAGGTAGTTGTAATGGGGAGTTAGATACTGTAATCAGGAGTATGATTATTGCTACCTCCTATTCATTTAGAGATTTCCTTTTTTTTTTTTTTTTTTTTTAAATGGTTGCATTCTATACTTTCTTCTTTCCGGGAGCAGAAGGAAATTTAAGAACTAGAGGAGATTGCCTTAATTCGGGGCTACTGGCAATCAAGGAACCATAGATACGCTTACATTCCACACTTACTCTTTAAAATGAAACTTTGAAATGAAACAGTGTAGAAGTTGATCAAGGGTTTGGGCACATGGTGTGCATTTCATTTAATTTCTGAGCAACTTAAAGTCCAATTTTAAAGACTTTTTAAGAAGGCAGTGCATTTTATCTGGTTTGGGATGCACAAAGAAGGGGTGCCTGCTTGCAGTGGTTCAGCCTGCAGATTACAAATTCTGGAAACTGCCCATTCATCTGTAGCACCTGATGCCTACTGTATTTTCAGCTTGAGCTGTAGCTGCTTGTGCTTTATGTTGTCCCGGTTAGCCAGTGAAAGGAGGGAAGTGAAGTGGAAATCTGTTCTGCCAGCCTGCCAGAACAAATGGTTGGTTTGGTTCAGACCAAGAGCTCATCTAGCTAAATCTGTTTCTGGAGGTGCTAGATCTATGGGTTGCCCAGAAAATCAGTCAAATGTGATGATTCCTCTCAATAGTCTTCTCTAGTTGTGTCACCTCGGGGGCTTTCCTGAGTATGGTGTCAGTTGTCTGTATGGTAAAGCTCAAAGTTCTCCTTTTATCCACAGGCTTGGACAGTAGTCTTTGGAATCCATGTAAATTTGTCTTGATTTCTGTTGGAAAGGAATTCCCATGAGTTACCACTTGCTTCAGGAACCTCTCCCTTTCTTTTGGACTTGGCTTCTGCTGATTTGGTGACCCCTCATTCTTATTTGAGAGAGATTTAATCCCTTTCCAATGTTTCTCTTCCACCTAGACTTTTGTAGACCTCTCTTTTTCTTTCTCAAGACTCATTTTTCCTTTCCCAGTAATCTGTAACACTTGATTCTGTTTTTTTTTCTGAGTGCTATTGAACTGATGTTTTTTTTATGGAGCAATCTAGTTGTGTGAGGCTGCAAACATCTTCTGGATTAATTTTCTAAGAAAAACATTTAGCTAAATTTATAGCACTTTGATATATAAATACATATATAAAAGCATAAGGGGAGGTCTAGATTTAAGTCTGCCAGTACAGTTACGTAAAAGGAAAGATCTCAAGAGGAGGAAATTGCATCTATAAAACTGCTCAATATGAGCTAATCTGATACTCTCAAATATTTCGTAGTGTATCCGATTAACGGGAGATGGCTCAGTCACACCAGGGAAGTGCTTGCTTTTGAATAGATGTGTCTCTACTAGAGAATGACCAACTCGGACCCTTTTATTGCAGACGAGGACTAAGGGATGCTCAAAAAAGCAAGTAAATCTTTCACTCTTAAGTTACTTGTGAATAATGGCATGACCTGAAATTACTTCTGAAATTAAGAAAAAATATTATTACATCTCTGAGAAGGAAAAACTGCAGTTACCTGCATGATAACCCACAAACTGCGAAGGAGTTAATTGACAGAACAAGCTTCTTCTGTTGACTGGCTTGGCGTGGCTTCCTTCTTGAATGGACCAAGAGTTACGTTGTAACACCAACTTAGGAAGTGTCAAAATGCATCACTATATTTAACATGTGCTATGTGCAAAAGTGTCTCAAGTCACTTAAGTACACAATATAACCTCGCTAAATGACACAGAAAACATGTCTGGAAGACGATTACTGAAGACTGATGAGTGTGTCAGAATTTTTGCCTGTGGAGTTTTGAGCTGATGAATCTTCCTGAGCTCCCTACAGGACTGTTAATCATTTTGTCTTTAACCAGTGCATGCTGGGGGAACGACAAGTGAAATGGGACAGGGCAGGGAGAGTAATTTGAGCTGCTGACTCCTTTTAGTGTTTCACTGTGGAAGCTGAAGGTGCAGAGGGCATCAGTCAGCTAGGTTATCCAGTGTAATGTGGAGAGGAAGAGTTACCTGAAGAAGAAAAATAGATGCAAATGAGACTATCGGAACATATTTAGCCTATTTCCTGTTGAAAAGGAAAATAAGAGGCTAATGACTATAAAGGGAAAACAAAGGGTTGTTCCATAGCATGATGTGGCATACCTGCACCCTGCATACGTTGCAGGTGTATGTTTAAGCAAAATACTTGCTATAGGGTCTGTTGTGCTCTACAAAGTGTAGGCATACTAATATTGCTGATGGGTTCATCAACTGTCTCTTCCACCAAAGGTACCAAGGGAAGTGTTGATACGTACCTCCAGCAAGTAAGGAGAGCAGCATAACCCACAGTCTCCACATTCCTAAACTTGCAAAACTGGGGGTGGAAATGACTTGGAGGTGCCCCCAGGTGTGTGTTTCAGAGAGCTGTGACAAACAGCTGCTGCTCTCACAGCATCTGCTGTGACAAACGAGTACCTGTGAGGCCCTGTCCTGTTCCAAAAGTCAGTTCAAATTGTCTTCTGGAACCGGAAACTAATACCATCACAGCTGATACCACCATACTGGAGATACCTGTGAAGCCACTTGCTGTTCCAGTGGATGCTTGATTTGACTTTTGTCAGCAGCAGCATTAAGAAGTGTGTTAAAAAGTAAGTTTGCTCAGCAAACTGTAAATGTCGGTGTTACCCTGTCTGCTTATCAACTCCACCAACAGGTCTGGTTCTGCTCAGCCTGGGGGGTGTTGTGCTACTTCGATGGGTGTTTTACATGATCATTCAGCACCCTATTAACAAGCAGGTATCTGCAGAGTATTTTGCGCTGGTCTTTTCCTGAGAGGGTGTAAATGATTCAATGCTTTTACTGCAAGAAATACCCTTCAGCAGAAACCATGACAGATCTTAGTCTTGCTGCCCAGGAAAGCTCGTTTCAACCACAGCTTACTGCGAGGCCTTTCTGGTTTGAGTGCAGCAGCCTGGTGACCATCTGTGGTCTGTAGGACCTGGTTGCAATGGGGACTACAGCAGGGTGACCCCCTTCCTGCTGCTGATGGAAGAGGGAAGCTCTTTTGGGAGAGAGTATCCTCTCATATGGGTTCTCAGAGCTGTGCCCTGTTGGGTTTCCACTTCCTGGTGGGTTATTTTGCAGAGGCCACGTGGCTCCCTTTGCTCGCGAGTGGTCAGACAGGAGTCCCGGTCCTGCCGCCGCCAGCCTCAGCCCCTTCCACCTTTCCACTCGAGACTGGAGGGCTTCCCCCTGCCTGCCTTGGGACCCTGGCATGAGTGACTGGTCACCGTGCTGGGGAAGGAAGGAGCTGCCTGCTTGTCCTGGAAAAAAATTTGTATTCCTGCTCCTACAGGTTTCTGTTTCCTTCTCCGTAAGGCGACGTGCCACAGGGCCACGTAGCAGGAGAGGAGCTGAAACGCAGTTCCTCAAGAGGAAGAAATACAGGCCAGGCTGCAGAGTAGTAAGAGTTTCAAGTTTGGCATGTGGCACTTTCTAGGTCTGAAGTTCAGTTTACAATGAAAACCAAAGAGTTTTTCCTCTGTCGTTGCTGATGTCTTCCCAGTTGCTCAGGTAAGGACCGTTCTGTCAGTGAGCCCACAAGATGATGAGAAAGTGCGAGCTGTGCTTGGGGTAGTAAAAGCAGAATTGTCCAGCTAGGGTTAAAATTTCAGCTATGCAGAGCTAGATATTAACGAGCAGGGACTCACCTACCCCTTCCAAACCCCTTCTGTGGATCCTTTATTATCCCGAGACCTCAGGGATGTGAGAGAAAGGAGAGGGCTGCCCTGGGGAGAGGGATCAGCCGCTGCCCCAGGGCTCCAGCTGCTGAAGCTGCCGGATTATCAGATTCCCTGCTCTCTCCCTGGCTGGGGCCTCTTTCCTGCCGTTAATCCGGAATCCTCATTTCCCAGCCGGGCCCGGCGCCTCTTCGGGGGCTGAACCCAGCGCCGGGCGCTGCGCGGAGCGGCCCCGCTAGGGGGCGCCAGGGCCGCGCGGGGCCGGCGGGGCGGGGCGGGCCCGTCCTTCGTGCGGGGCCGCTCGCAGTGGCGGCCGGGCGGCGGGCACGGCAGGGACGGCTCGGGCCGTCCGCGTTTGCCCGCCTGCGGCTCTGTGCGTTACTGCCCACCCGCCTGCATTTCTGTGTCCCTCTCCCCTCAAAAAGCTGCGTGTCCTCACACGGACTTGCCAGCAGACCGGCGGCAGCCGGGACTCAGTGCGGCCGTCCCGTCAGAGGGCTGGAGCTTTACCAGCTTTCCTCGAGTTCCGCGGTGGTTTTCTTCCTTTAAACGTGTTTATATTTTGTAGAGATCCTTCCCACCCCACAAACCTCTGCACCATCTCTGATCTCCGAGAGGACGCTTCACCAGGTAATGCAAAGACTGGCCCCGGCCTCCTGGGTGCTGAGTACACAAGAACACTTGCTGGCCCCAGTGACCTGCTGGCCCTGGCTCTCCCGGTGTAGCTCAGCGGGCAGTTTGCCTTTTCTGCACGTTGTTGGCTCATACAGAGCCTCACATCTCCCCGATCCCCACTGTCTTTTTCTGCTCAGCTGCTGCTCAGCCACTTGGTTCCCAGCCCATCCTGATGCATCCACCAGAGAAACGGTGGGGAGAAACCCTATGGACTCTCTTCAGGTATAGTATGACTGCGGACTCCCCTGACGCACAACCTTTATAAAGTCATTTAAATAAAACCTGCAGAATTCATACTTATGCTAAATACGCAACTTGCTTTACTGCTGTCATGCAGAACAAGGGCCATTTGTCACAAAGAAATGCACCGGGAGCAGATCCTGTGTCTGTCTTTCAAGATCATGATAGGTAAAGCGGTGACTGAAACTCTTCTGTCCTACAGAGCTGCACGCAATTGAATCCTGACATTAAAATATTGTGAAAAGCTGTATCTTATGTTTCTGAATAAGCACCAGAACATTCTCCTAGGCATTTTCCACTCTATTTAAACAATTTTTTTTGTGGGAACATACTTGGAAATGTCACAAAATTTGGTATCTTTATTTGAACTACAAAATAGTGATATAAGATGCAGAAAGTCAGACCTGTGCAGGGAGTGAATCATTATCAAATCCAGTCATAGGTGAAGCTTTGAGACATTTTTGTATTTTTCTCTCATTTCCAGCTGACTTGTCTCCATTGATCCACAGACACATGAGCAGCACGAGAGAGGCAGCAAGAGTCATTCCTGATGAGAAATGGATTTTTTCCCCCCACGCTCATTATTGTAGAGGACTGTCAGTTTCCCTTGGCAGCCTGTACAATGGGCTTGCTCTCTAATAAATGCAGATAGCATTAAATTAATGTTTCATTCCCATGGTGACAAACAGTGGCATCCAGTTCCAGCACAGGATAATTCAATGACAATATAGCAGCAAACAAGTACCTCGCCTGTTATGGGCTAATCAAAGATGCAGTGTTCAAATTGGACTCAAAGCATCCACGTAGCTTGGAGTGAGTTTATTAACCTGGAGACACACTGGTGAAAACCATCTGGGAACCGGGAAATAAGAAAACATGCATAAAAAAGGAGCCAAAGTGCATAAAAATAAGCATAAAGGCATGAATCAATTTTAATAAAAATTTTGCTTCTACTCTTCATTCAGCTTTAACCAGAACCCGTGCAGGAGCTGTCAGGGGAGGAGAACCATGTCCACACTAGAGTGCAGGAGCATAAGTATGCATGGAGATGAAGAAGAGGATCATCCTTGGTTCATATGCTTGGTTAATGAAGCTGGTAGAGATTGGGCTGCCAGCCTGACCAACGGTGGAGTTTGGCTTTGTCATGTTCTTTGGTCAGAGTTTGGCAACCGAGGATAAGGCAAGGCTGTAGAGAACCAGACCCAGAGGTATCTGGAAACTGTTGCATGAAACAGCATACAAGCGTAGATAGATATCCACAGCAGAGGGACTCTAAGGTCCATTGAAGCCTGAAGGGTGACCTGAGCCCTTCAGCACCCTGCCAGGCTGCTGGGAAGGAAGATGCTGGCCCTCAGGCAAGACCTGGCTCTGAGGCTCCTCTCTCTGCTTCTCCTCTGCTACTTTTGTGCCCTCCCGTTGGATGCGTAGCTGGTGGGCCTTCATTAGGCCCAACAGCAAATGCATCTTTCTTTTGAATTTATAATAGGTATGGGTAGATACTCTAGAGGGAACAAGATGCCGAGATCTTGAGACAACTTGCAAAGAAGGAGAGATTTTGCAAGGATGGGGAATTCAGCCTTCATTATTACGACTTGCCCCAGGGTTTTGTTCTGCACATCAGCAGTTCTGCAGGAGGGGAAGGATGGGCAGCAGCCTCTTAGAGCAGAGGGTTCCCCTTTCACTTGCACTCAGCTGTATGAGCTGCATGTCCCTGAAAGGCTATTTTGCTGCATGTATTCTGAGTGAGAGCAATGCTTCAGTTAGTGCTTGGGATAAAATCTTACGGGTGCTAGTTGCTTTTTTCTTTTCATCAGGTTAGTTATTTAAAAGCATCTCATTCATGTCCCCTAGAATTATTCTAAAGATTCTCATCACACTTGTTTTTTTTTATTAATGAAAGCTCTCAGAGCCACATCTGGCATGTTTTATTGATTGTAATGTCATGGCTGGAAGCTCATCTTGGTAGCCATAGCAACAGAACTTTTTTTTTTTTCAAATGTCAACATAACTCCACAAGAAGTGGAGTAAGGGAGAGCAGATAATTTAAATTACTGAGCAGCTAGTAACTCTTTTTTTCTGTAACAAATTCTGAGTTTTCTAATTTGATACAGTAAATAATGGATAGGAACAAAATCTTTGACAGCTACATCTGCTGTGGAAGATCATGGAAGAGAATAGCATGGATACACATGGTGTCTCGAGAGTCCTTTTTGCTGGTCATGTGTTGCATGGGCTGGGCTGCAGGCATCACGGGCAGGCTGAGGGCACAGACCCAAGAGAAGTGGCACCACGGAGCACATATTTGCAGCCCTCCCTCTGCTACCCAGCCAGGCAAGGGTCTCAAACACTGCCCACGACAGCAGGGCTTGCTTCAGGTCTCGGGGGCAAGAGGTGCTCCTGAAATGTGCCTAAGGGTTAAGGTGAAATGATATAGACTGAAATTATAACTTTCTGTAAGAGCACTCTCATGCCTAAAGACCCCTGTGAGGTCAGCACCACCAAGTTGTTCTAATAAGAGATTTTCTCAGGTATGTCTTTCTCAGGCACAAGTCACTGCTGAACCAGGGGACCTGCAGGTAACGTAGCCTGTGTTGCTCATGGTTCTTGCCTCTGCTTCCAGCTCTGATGCTTGGCTCTGAGAGCATTCAGAGCAGTGTTTCTTCATCCTGCCTCATAGCGGCATCCTGCTAGCACTTGAAAATGGTGCTGCTGGGACAGCCAAAAGAAGCGGTGGGTGGATGCTGTTGCCTCCCTTGCTTTTCCTTAGGGCTATCCAGCAAGGCAAGTGCAGAACCGCCCTCAGCCTCCAGCCAGAGCAGAAAGTCAGATCCAGCTGTGGCTGCCTGCCTTGTTCAGGTCTGCAAGAAACTAC